>NW_028128942.1:0-119886 GCF_965231255.1 Vanellus vanellus | reverse complement strand
GTGACATTTTGAAAGGGGTTCCAGGAGGCAGTGAGAACCAGCATTACTTTTCCCCGCTGGCACCTTTGCTGTGGCAGCAAAATCTGGACGTTTGTCTTTTTTGCTCCGGAGGCTGCCGAAAGCGAAAACAGGTGCTTTTGAGGATGGAGTCCGCAGGAAAGCAGAGAGGGCCAAATTGTCTGTGGCATTTGAAAGGGTTCCAGGAGGCAGTGAGAACCAGCATTACTTTTCCCCGTTGGCACCTTTGCTGTGGCAGCAAAAGCTGGACGTTTGTCTTTTTTGCTCCGGAGGCTGCCGAAAGCGAAAACAGGTGCTTTTGAGGATGGAGTCCGCAGGAAAGCAGAGAGGGCCAAATTGTCTTTGGCATTTAAAGAGGTTCCAGGAGGCAGTGAGAACCAGCATTACTTTTCCCCGCTGGCACCTTTGCTGCGGCAGCAAAAGCTGGACGTTTGTCTTTTTACCACCGGAGGGCGCCGAAAGTGAAAAAAGGCGCTTTTGAGGATAGAGTCCGCAGGAAAGCAGAGAGGGCTAAATTGTCTGTGGCATTTGATAGGGTTCCAGGAGGCAGTGAGAACCAGCATTACTTTTCCCCGCTGGCACCTTTGCTGTGGCAGCAAAATCTGGACGTTTGTCTTTTTGCTCCGGAGGCTGCCGAAAGCGAAAACATGTGCTTTTGAGGATGGAGTCCGCAGGAAAGCAGAGAGGGCCAAATTGTCTGTGACATTTGAAAGGGTTCCAGGAGGCAGTGAGAACCAGCATTACTTTTCCCGCTGGCACCTTTGCTGTGGCAGCAAAAGCTGGACGTTTGTCTTTTTTGCTCCGGAGGTTGCCGAAAGCGAAAACAGGTGCTTTTGAGGATGGAGTCCGCAGGAAAGCAGAGAGGGCCAAATTGTCTGTGGCATTTGAAAGGGTTCCAGGAGGCAGTGAGAACCAGCATTACTTTTCCCCGCTGGCACCTTTGCTGTGGCAGCAAAAACTGGACGTTTGTCTTTTTACCACCGGAGGCTGCCGAAAGCGAAAACAGGTGCTTTTGAGGATGGAGTCCGCAGGAAAGCAGAGAGGGCCAAATTGTCTGTGGCATTTGAAAGGGTTCCAGGAGGCAGTGAGAACCAGCATTACTTTTCCCCGCTGGCACCTTTGCTGTGGCAGCAAAAGCTGGACGTTTGTCTTTTTTGCTCCGGAGGCTGCCGAAAGCGAAAATAGGTTCTTTTGAGGATGGAGTCCGCAGGAAAGCAGAGAGGGCCAAATTGTCTGTGGCATTTGAAAGGGTTCCAGGAGGCAGTGACAACCAGCATTACTTTTCCCCGCTGGCACCTTTGCTGTGGCAGCAAAACCTGGACGTTTGTCTTTTTTGCTCCGGAGGCTGCCGAAAGCAAAAACAGCTGCTTTTGATGATGGAGTCCGCAGGAAAGCAGAGAGGGCCAAATTGTCTTTGGCATTTAAAGAGGTTGCAGGAGGCAGTGAGGACCAGCATTACTTTTCCCCGCTGGCACCTTTGCTGCGGCAGCAAAAGCTGGACGTTTGTCTTTTTACCACCAGAGGGCGCCGAAAGTGAAAAAAGGCGCTTTTGAGGATAGAGTCCGCAGGAAAGCAGAGAGGGCCAAATTGTCTGTGGCATTTGATAGGGTTCCAGGAGGCAGTGAGAACCAGCATTACTTTTCCCCGCTGGCACGTTTGCTGTGGCAGCAAAAGCTGGACGTTTGTCTTTTTTGCTCCGGAGGCTGCCGAAAGCGAAAACAGCTGCTTTTGAGGATGGAGTCCGCAGCAAAGCAGAGAGGGCCAAATTGTCTGTGGCATTTGAAAGGGTTCCAGGAGGCAGTGAGAACCAGCATTACTTTTCCCCGCTGGCACCTTTGCTGTGGCAGCAAAAGCTGGGACGTTTGTCTTTTTTGCTCCGGAGGCTGCTGAAAGCGAAAACAGGTGCTTTTGAGGATGGAGTCCGCAGGAAAGCAGAGAGGGCCAAATTGTCTTTGGCATTTAAAGAGGTTCCAGGAGGCAGTGAGGACCAGCATTACTTCTCCCCGCTGGCACCTTTGCTGCGGCAGCAAAAGCTGGACGTTTGTCTTTTTACCACCAGAGGGCGCCGAAAGTGAAAAAAGGCGCTTTTGAGGATACAGTCCGCAGGAAAGCAGAGAGGGCCAAATTGTCTGTGACATTTGAAAGGGTTCCAGGAGGCAGTGAGAACCAGCATTACTTTTCCCCGCTGGCACCTTTGCTGTGGCAGCAAAAGCTGGACGTTTGTCTTTTTTGCTCCGGAGGCTGCCGAAAGCGAAAACAGGTGCTTTTGAGGATGGAGTCCGCAGGAAAGCAGAGAGGGCCAAATTGTCTGTGACATTTGAAAGGGTTCCAGGAGGCAGTTAGAACCAGCATTACTTTTCCCCGCTGGCACCTTTGCTGTGGCAGCAAAATCTGGACGTTTGTCTTTTTTGCTCCGGAGGCTGCCGAAAGCGAAAACAGGTGCTTTTGAGGATGGAGTCCGCAGGAAAGCAGAGAGGGCCAAATTGTCTGTGGCATTTGAAAGGGTTCCAGGAGGCAGTGAGAACCAGCATTACTTTTCCCCGCTGGCACCTTTGCTGTGGCAGCAAAAGCTGGACGTTTGTCTTTTTTGCTCCGGAGGCTGCCGAAAGCGAAAACAGGTGCTTTTGAGGATGGAGTCCGCAGGAAAGCAGAGAGGGCCAAATTGTCTTTGGCATTTAAAGAGGTTCCAGGAGGCAGTGAGAACCAGCATTACTTTTCCCCGCTGGCACCTTTGCTGCGGCAGAAAAAGCTGGACGTTTGTCTTTTTACCACCGGAGGGCGCCGAAAGTGAAAAAAGGCGCTTTTAAGGATAGAGTCCGCAGGAAAGCAGAGAGGGCCAAATTGTCTGTGGCATTTGAAAGGGTTCCAGGAGGCAGTGAGAACCAGCATTACTTTTCCCCGCTGGCACCTTTGCTGTGGCAACAAAATCTGGACGTTTGTCTTTTTTGCTCCGGAGGCTGCCGAAAGCGAAAACAGGTGCTTTTGAGGATGGAGTCCGCAGGAAAGCAGAGAGGGCCAAATTGTCTGTGACATTTGAAAGGGTTCCAGGAGGCAGTGAGAACCAGCATTACTTTTCCCCGCTGGCACCTTTGCTGTGGCAGCAAAATCTGGACGTTTGTCTTTTTTGCTCCGGAGGCTGCCGAAAGCGAAAACAGGTGCTTTTGAGGATGGAGTCCGCAGGAAAGCAGAGAGGGCCAAATTGTCTGTGGCATTTGAAAGGGTTCCAGGAGGCAGTGAGAACCAGCATTACTTTTCCCCGTTGGCACCTTTGCTGTGGCAGCAAAAGCTGGACGTTTGTCTTTTTTGCTCCGGAGGCTGCCGAAAGCGAAAACAGGTGCTTTTGAGGATGGAGTCCGCAGGAAAGCAGAGAGGGCCAAATTGTCTTTGGCATTTAAAGAGGTTCCAGGAGGCAGTGAGAACCAGCATTACTTTTCCCCGCTGGCACCTTTGCTGCGGCAGCAAAAGCTGGACGTTTGTCTTTTTACCACCGGAGGGCGCCGAAAGTGAAAAAAGGCGCTTTTGAGGATAGAGTCCGCAGGAAAGCAGAGAGGGCTAAATTGTCTGTGGCATTTGATAGGGTTCCAGGAGGCAGTGAGAACCAGCATTACTTTTCCCCGCTGGCACCTTTGCTGTGGCAGCAAAATCTGGACGTTTGTCTTTTTTGCTCCGGAGGCTGCCGAAAGCGAAAACATGTGCTTTTGAGGATGGAGTCCGCAGGAAAGCAGAGAGGGCCAAATTGTCTGTGACATTTGAAAGGGTTCCAGGAGGCAGTGAGAACCAGCATTACTTTTCCCCGCTGGCACCTTTGCTGTGGCAGCAAAAGCTGGACGTTTGTCTTTTTTGCTCCGGAGGTTGCCGAAAGCGAAAACAGGTGCTTTTGAGGATGGAGTCCGCAGGAAAGCAGAGAGGGCCAAATTGTCTGTGGCATTTGAAAGGGTTCCAGGAGGCAGTGAGAACCAGCATTACTTTTCCCCGCTGGCACCTTTGCTGTGGCAGCAAAAACTGGACGTTTGTCTTTTTACCACCGGAGGCTGCCGAAAGCGAAAACAGGTGCTTTTGAGGATGGAGTCCGCAGGAAAGCAGAGAGGGCCAAATTGTCTGTGGCATTTGAAAGGGTTCCAGGAGGCAGTGAGAACCAGCATTACTTTTCCCCGCTGGCACCTTTGCTGTGGCAGCAAAAGCTGGACGTTTGTCTTTTTTGCTCCGGAGGCTGCCGAAAGCGAAAATAGGTTCTTTTGAGGATGGAGTCCGCAGGAAAGCAGAGAGGGCCAAATTGTCTGTGGCATTTGAAAGGGTTCCAGGAGGCAGTGACAACCAGCATTACTTTTCCCCGCTGGCACCTTTGCTGTGGCAGCAAAACCTGGACGTTTGTCTTTTTTGCTCCGGAGGCTGCCGAAAGCAAAAACAGCTGCTTTTGATGATGGAGTCCGCAGGAAAGCAGAGAGGGCCAAATTGTCTTTGGCATTTAAAGAGGTTGCAGGAGGCAGTGAGGACCAGCATTACTTTTCCCCGCTGGCACCTTTGCTGCGGCAGCAAAAGCTGGACGTTTGTCTTTTTACCACCAGAGGGCGCCGAAAGTGAAAAAAGGCGCTTTTGAGGATAGAGTCCGCAGGAAAGCAGAGAGGGCCAAATTGTCTGTGGCATTTGATAGGGTTCCAGGAGGCAGTGAGAACCAGCATTACTTTTCCCCGCTGGCACGTTTGCTGTGGCAGCAAAAGCTGGACGTTTGTCTTTTTTGCTCCGGAGGCTGCCGAAAGCGAAAACAGCTGCTTTTGAGGATGGAGTCCGCAGCAAAGCAGAGAGGGCCAAATTGTCTGTGGCATTTGAAAGGGTTCCAGGAGGCAGTGACAACCAGCATTACTTTTCCCCGCTGGCACCTTTGCTGTGGCAGCAAAAGCTGGACGTTTGTCTTTTTTGCTCCGGAGGCTGCCGAAAGCGAAAATAGGTTCTTTTGAGGATGGAGTCCGCAGGAAAGCAGAGAGGGCCAAATTGTCTGTGGCATTTGAAAGGGTTCCAGGAGGCAGTGAGAACCAGCATTACTTTTCCCCGCTGGCACCTTTGCTGCGGCAGCAAAAGCTGGACGTTTGTCTTTTTTGCTCCGGAGGCTGCCGAAAGCGAAAACAGGTGCTTTTGAGGATGGAGTCCGCAGGAAAGCAGAGAGGGCCAAATTGTCTGTGGCATTTGAAAGGGTTCCAGGAGGCAGTGACAACCAGCATTACTTTTCCCCGCTGGCACCTTTGCTGCGGCAGCAAAAGCTGGACGTTTGTCTTTTTACCACCGGAGGGCGCCGAAAGTGAAAAAAGGCGCTTTTGAGGATACAGTCCGCAGGAAAGCAGAGAGGGCCAAATTGTCTGTGGCATTTGATAGGGTTCCAGGAGGCAGTGAGAACCAGCATTACTTTTCCCCGCTGGCACCTTTGCTGTGGCAGCAAAATCTGGACGTTTGTCTTTTTTGCTCCGGAGGCTGCCGAAAGCGAAAACAGGTGCTTTTGAGGATGGAGTCCGCAGGAAAGCAGAGAGGGCCAAATTGTCTGTGACATTTGAAAGGGTTCCAGGAGGCAGTGAGAACCAGCATTACTTTTCCCCGCTGGCACCTTTGCTGCGGCAGCAAAAGCTGGACGTTTGTCTTTTTACCACCGGAGGGCGCCGAAAGTGAAAAAAGGCGCTTTTGAGGATAGAGTCCGCAGGAAAGCAGAGAGGGCTAAATTGTCTGTGGCATTTGATAGGGTTCCAGGAGGCAGTGAGAACCAGCATTACTTTTCCCCGCTGGCACCTTTGCTGTGGCAGCAAAAGCTGGACGTTTGTCTTTTTTGCTCCGGAGGCTGCCGAAAGCGAAAACATGTGCTTTTGAGGATGGAGTCCGCAGGAAAGCAGAGAGGGCCAAATTGTCTGTGACATTTGAAAGGGTTCCAGGAGGCAGTGAGAACCAGCATTACTTTTCCCCGCTGGCACCTTTTATGTGGCAGCAAAAGCTGGACGTTTGTCTTTTTTGCTCCGGAGGTTGCCGAAAGCGAAAACAGGTGCTTTTGAGGATGGAGTCCGCAGGAAAGCAGAGAGGGCCAAATTGTCTGTGGCATTTGAAAGGGTTCCAGGAGGCAGTGAGAACCAGCATTACTTTTCCCCGCTGGCACCTTTGCTGTGGCAGCAAAAGCTGGACGTTTGTCTTTTTTGCTCCGGAGGCTGCCGAAAGCGAAAATAGGTTCTTTTGAGGATGGAGTCCGCAGGAAAGCAGAGAGGGCCAAATTGTCTGTGGCATTTGAAAGGGTTCCAGGAGGCAGTGACAACCAGCATTACTTTTCCCCGCTGGCACCTTTGCTGTGGCAGCAAAACCTGGACGTTTGTCTTTTTTGCTCCGGAGGCTGCCGAAAGCAAAAACAGCTGCTTTTGATGATGGAGTCCGCAGGAAAGCAGAGAGGGCCAAATTGTCTTTGGCATTTAAAGAGGTTGCAGGAGGCAGTGAGGACCAGCATTACTTTTCCCCGCTGGCACCTTTGCTGCGGCAGCAAAAGCTGGACGTTTGTCTTTTTACCACCAGAGGGCGCCGAAAGTGAAAAAAGGCGCTTTTGAGGATAGAGTCCGCAGGAAAGCAGAGAGGGCCAAATTGTCTGTGGCATTTGATAGGGTTCCAGGAGGCAGTGAGAACCAGCATTACTTTTCCCCGCTGGCACGTTTGCTGTGGCAGCAAAAGCTGGACGTTTGTCTTTTTTGCTCCGGAGGCTGCCGAAAGCGAAAACAGCTGCTTTTGAGGATGGAGTCCGCAGCAAAGCAGAGAGGGCCAAATTGTCTGTGGCATTTGAAAGGGTTCCAGGAGGCAGTGACAACCAGCATTACTTTTCCCCGCTGGCACCTTTGCTGTGGCAGCAAAAGCTGGACGTTTGTCTTTTTTGCCCCGGAGGCTGCCGAAAGCGAAAATAGGTTCTTTTGAGGATGGAGTCCGCAGGAAAGCAGAGAGGGCCAAATTGTCTGGGGCATTTGAAAGGGTTCCAGGAGGCAGTGAGAACCAGCATTACTTTTCCCCGCTGGCTCCTTTGCTGCGGCAGCAAAAGCTGGACGTTTGTCTTTTTTGCTCCGGAGGCTGCCGAAAGCGAAAACAGGTGCTTTTGAGGATGGAGTCCGCAGGAAAGCAGAGAGGGCCAAATTGTCTGTGGCATTTGAAAGGGTTCCAGGAGGCAGTGACAACCAGCATTACTTTTCCCCGCTGGCACCTTTGCTGCGGCAGCAAAAGCTGGACGTTTGTCTTTTTACCACCGGAGGGCGCCGAAAGTGAAAAAAGGCGCTTTTGAGGATACAGTCCGCAGGAAAGCAGAGAGGGCCAAATTGTCTGTGGCATTTGATAGGGTTCCAGGAGGCAGTGAGAACCAGCATTACTTTTCCCCGCTGGCACCTTTGCTGTGGCAGCAAAATCTGGACGTTTGTCTTTTTTGCTCCGGAGGCTGCCGAAAGCGAAAACAGGTGCTTTTGAGGATGGAGTCCGCAGGAAAGCAGAGAGGGCCAAATTGTCTGTGACATTTGAAAGGGTTCCAGGAGGCAGTGAGAACCAGCATTACTTTTCCCCGCTGGCACCTTTGCTGTGGCAGCAAAAGCTGGACGTTTGTCTTTTTTGCTCCGGAGGCTGCCGAAAGCGAAAACAGGTGCTTTTGAGGATGGAGTCCGCAGGAAAGCGAAGAGGGCCAAATTGTCTGTGGCATTTGAAAGGGTTCCAGGAGGCAGTGAGAACCAGCATTACTTTTCCCCGCTGGCACCTTTGCTGTGGCAGCAAAAGCTGGACGTTTGTCTTTTTTGCTCCGGAGGCTGCCGAAAGCGAAAACAGGTGCTTTTGAGGATGGAGTCCTCAGGAAAGCAGAGAGGGCCAAATTGTCTGTGGCATTTGAAAGGGTTCCAGGAGGCAGTGAGAACCAGCATTACTTTTCCCCGCTGGCACCTTTGCTGCGGCAGCAAAAGCTGGACGTTTGTCTTTTTTGCTCCGGAGGGCGCCGAAAGAGAAAATAGGTTCTTTTGAGGATGGAGTCCGCAGCAAAGCAGAGAGGGCCAAATTGTCTGTGGCATTTGAAAGGGTTCCAGGAGGCAGTGAGAACCAGCATTACTTTTCCCCGCTGGCACCTTTGCTGTGGCAGCAAAAGCTGGACGTTTGTCTTTTTTGCTCCGGAGGGCGCCGAAAGCGAAAATAGGTTCTTTTGAGGATGGAGTCCGCAGGAAAGCAGAGAGGGCCAAATTGTCTGTGGCATTTGAAAGGGTTCCAGGAGGCAGTGACAACCAGCATTACTTTTCCCCGCTGGCACCTTTGCTGTGGCAGCAAAAGCTGGACGTTTGTCTTTTTTGCTCCGGAGGCTGCCGAAAGCGAAAACAGGTGCTTTTGATGATGGAGTCCGCAGGAAAGCAGAGAGGGCCAAATTGTCTGTGGCATTTGAAAGGGTTCCAGGAGGCAGTGAGAACCAGCATTACTTTTCCCCGCTGGCACCTTTGCTGTGGCAGCAAAAGCTGGACGTTTGTCTTTTTTGCTCCGGAGGCTGCCGAAAGCGAAAACAGCTGCTTTTGAGGATTAAGTCCGCAGGAAAGCAGAGAGGGCCAAATTGTCTGTGGCATTTGAAAGGGTTCCAGGAGGCAGTGACAACCAGCATTACTTTTCCCCGCTGGCACCTTTGCTGTGGCAGCAAAAGCTGGACGTTTGTCTTTTTTGCTCCGGAGGCTGCCGAAAGCGAAAACAGGTGCTTTTGATGATGGAGTCCGCAGGAAAGCAGAGAGGGCCAAATTGTCTTTGGCATTTAAAGAGCTTCCAGGAGGCAGTGAGGACCAGCATTACTTTTCCCCGCTGGCACCTTTGCTGTGGCAGCAAAAGCTGGACGTTTGTCTTTTTACCACCAGAGGGCGCCGAAAGTGAAAAAAGGCGCTTTTGAGGATACAGTCCGCAGGAAAGCAGAGAGGGCCAAATTGTCTGTGGCATTTGATAGGGTTCCAGGAGGCAGTGAGAACCAGCATTACTTTTCCCCGCTGGCACCTTTGCTGTGGCAGCAAAATCTGGACGTTTGTCTTTTTTGCTCCGGAGGCTGCCGAAAGCGAAAACAGGTGCTTTTGAGGATGGAGTCCGCAGGAAAGCAGAGAGGGCCAAATTGTCTGTGGCATTTGAAAGGGTTCCAGGAGGCAGTGACAACCAGCATTACTTTTCCCCGCTGGCACCTTTGTTGTGGCAGCAAAAGCTGGACGTTTGTCTTTTTTGCTCTGGAGGTTGCCGAAAGCGAAAACAGGTGCTTTTGAGGATGGAGTCCGCAGGAAAGCAGAGAGGGCCAAATTGTCTGTGGCATTTGAAAGGGTTCCAGGAGGCAGTGAGAACGAGCATTACTTTTCCCCGCTGGCACCTTTGCTGTGGCAGCAAAAGCTGGACGTTTGTCTTTTTTGCTCCGGAGGCTGCCGAAAGCGAAAATAGGTTCTTTTGAGGATGGAGTCCGCAGGAAAGCAGAGAGGGCCAAATTGTCTGTGGCATTTGAAAGGGTTCCAGGAGGCAGTGAGAACCAGCATTACTTTTCCCCGCTGGCACCTTTGTTGTGGCAGCAAAAGCTGGACGTTTGTCTTTTTTGCTCCGGAGGGCGCCGAAAGCAAAAATAGGTTCTTTTGATGATGGAGTCCGCAGGAAAGCAGAGAGGGCCAAATTGTCTGTGGCATTTGAAAGGGTTCCAGGAGGCAGTGACAACCAGCATTACTTTTCCCCGCTGGCACCTTTGCTGTGGCAGCAAAAGCTGGACGTTTGTCTTTTTTGCTCCGGAGGCTGCCGAAAGCGAAAACAGGTGCTTTTGATGATGGAGTCCGCAGGAAAGCAGAGAGGGCCAAATTGTCTTTGGCATTTAAAGAGGTTGCAGGAGGCAGTGAGGACCAGCATTACTTTTCCCCGCTGGCACCTTTGCTGCGGCAGCAAAAGCTGGACGTTTGTCTTTTTACCACCAGAGGGCGCCGAAAGTGAAAACAGGTGCTTTTGAGGATAGAATCCGCAGGAAAGCAGAGAGGGCCAAATTGTCTGTGGCATTTGATAGGGTTCCAGGAGGCAGTGAGAACCAGCATTACTTTTCCCCGCTGGCACTTTTGCTGTGGCAGCAAAAGCTGGACGTTTGTCTTTTTTGCTCCGGAGGCTGCCGAAAGCGAAAACAGCTGCTTTTGAGGATGGAGTCCGCAGCAAAGCAGAGAGGGCCAAATTGTCTGTGGCATTTGAAAGGGTTCCAGGAGGCAGTGAGAACCAGCATTACTTTTCCCCGCTGGCACCTTTGCTGTGGCAGCAAAAGCTGGACGTTTGTCTTTTTTGCTCCGGAGGCTGCCGAAAGCGAAAACAGCTGCTTTTAAGGATGGAGTCCGCAGCAAAGCAGAGAGGGCCAAATTGTCTGTGGCATTTGAAAGGGTTCCAGGAGGCAGTGAGAACCAGCATTACTTTTCCCCGCTGGCACCTTTGCTGTGGCAGCAAAAGCTGGACGTTTGTCTTTTTTGCTCCGGAGGCTGCCGAAAGCGAAAACAGGTGCTTTTGAGGATGGAGTCCGCAGGAAAGCAGAGAGGGCCAAATTGTCTGTGGCATTTGAAAGGGTTCCAGGAGGCAGTGACAACCAGCATTACTTTTCCCCGCTGGCACCTTTGCTGTGGCAGCAAAATCTGGACGTTTGTCTTTTTTGCTCCGGAGGCTGCCGAAAGCGAAAACAGCTGCTTTTGAGGATGGAGTCCGCAGGAAAGCAGAGAGGGCCAAATTGTCTGTGACATTTGAAAGGGTTCCAGGAGGCAGTGAGAAACAGCATTACTTTTCCCCGCTGGCACCTTTGCTGTGGCAGCAAAATCTGGACGTTTGTCTTTTTTGCTCCGGAGGCTGCCGAAAGCGAAAACAGGTGCTTTTGAGGATGGAGTCCGCAGGAAAGCAGAGAGGGCCAAATTGTCTGTGACATTTGAAAGGGTTCCAGGAGGCAGTGAGAACCAGCATTACTTTTCCCCGCTGGCACCTTTGCTGTGGCAGCAAAATCTGGACGTTTGTCTTTTTTACTCCGGAGGCTGCCGAAAGCGAAAACAGGTGCTTTTGAGGATGGAGTCCGCAGGAAAGCAGAGAGGGCCAAATTGTCTGTGGCATTTGAAAGGGTTCCAGGAGGCAGTGAGAACCAGCATTACTTTTCCCCGCTGGCACCTTTGCTGTGGCAGCAAAAGCTGGACGTTTGTCTTTTTTGCCCCGGAGGCTGCCGAAAGCAAAAACAGGTGCTTTTGATGATGGAGTCCGCAGGAAAGCAGAGAGGGCCAAATTGTCTTTGGCATTTAAAGAGGTTCCAGGAGGCAGTGAGGACCAGCATTACTTTTCCCCGCTGGCACCTTTGCTGCGGCAGCAAAAGCTGGACGTTTGTCTTTTTACCACCAGAGGGCGCCGAAAGTGAAAAAAGGCGCTTTTGAGGATAGAGTCCGCAGGAAAGCAGAGAGGGCCAAATTGTCTGTGGCATTTGATAGGGTTCCAGGAGGCAGTGAGAACCAGCATTACTTTTCCCCGCTGGCACCTTTGCTGTGGCAGCAAAAGCTGGACGTTTGTCTTTTTTGCTCCGGAGGCTGCCGAAAGCGAAAACAGGTTCTTTTGAGGATGGAGTCCGCAGGAAAGCAGAGAGGGCCAAATTGTCTGTGGCATTTGAAAGGGTTCCAGGAGGCAGTGAGAACCAGCATTACTTTTCCCCGCTGGCACCTTTGCTGTGGCAGCAAAAGCTGGACGTTTGTCTTTTTTGCTCCGGAGGCTGCCGAAAGCGAAAACAGGTGCTTTTGAGGATGGAGTCCGCAGCAAAGCAGAGAGGGCCAAATTGTCTGTGGCATTTGAAAGGGTTCCAGGAGGCAGTGAGAACCAGCATTACTTTTCCCCGCTGGCACCTTTGCTGTGGCAGCAAAAGCTGGACGTTTGTCTTTTTTGCTCCGGAGGCTGCCGAAAGCGAAAACAGGTGCTTTTGAGGATGGAGTCCGCAGGAAAGCAGAGAGGGCCAAATTGTCTGTGGCATTTGAAAGGGTTCCAGGAGGCAGTGAGAACGAGCATTACTTTTCCCCGCTGGCACCTTTGCTGTGGCAGCAAAAGCTGGACGTTTGTCTTTTTTGCTCCGGAGGCTGCCGAAAGCAAAAACAGGTGCTTTTGATGATGGAGTCCGCAGGAAAGCAGAGAGGGCCAAATTGTCTTTGGCATTTAAAGAGGTTCCAGGAGGCAGTGAGGACCAGCATTACTTTTCCCCGCTGGCACCTTTGAGCGGCAGCAAAAGCTGGACGTTTGTCTTTTTACCACCAGAGGGCGCCGAAAGTGAAAAAAGGCTCTTTTGAGGATAGAGTCCGCAGGAAAGCAGAGAGGGCCAAATTGTCTGTGGCATTTGATAGGGTTCCAGGAGGCAGTGAGAACCAGCATTACTTTTCCCCGCTGGCACCTTTGCTGTGGCAGCAAAAGCTGGACGTTTGTCTTTTTTGCTCCGGAGGCTGCCGAAAGCGAAAACAGGTGCTTTTGAGGATGGAGTCCACAGGAAAGCAGAGAGGGCCAAATTGTCTGTGGCATTTGAAAGGGTTCCAGGAGGCAGTGAGAACCAGCATTACTTTTCCCCGCTGGCACCTTTGCTGTGGCAGCAAAATCTGGACGTTTGTCTTTTTTGCTCCGGAGGCTGCCGAAAGCGAAAACAGCTGCTTTTGAGGATGGAGTCCGCAGCAAAGCAGAGAGGGCCAAATTGTCTGTGGCATTTGAAAGGGTTCCAGGAGGCAGTGAGAACCAGCATTACTTTTCCCCGCTGGCACCTTTGCTGTGGCAGCAAAAGCTGGACGTTTGTCTTTTTTGCTCCGGAGGCTGCCGAAAGCGAAAACAGGTGCTTTTGAGGATGGAGTCTGCAGGAAAGCAGAGAGGGCCAAATTGTCTGTGGCATTTGAAAGGGTTCCAGGAGGCAGTGACAACCAGCATTACTTTTCCCCGCTGGCACCTTTGCTGTGGCAGCAAAAGCTGGACGTTTGTCTTTTTTGCTCCGGAGGCTGCCGAAAGCAAAAACAGGTGCTTTTGATGATGGAGTCCGCAGGAAAGCAGAGAGGGCCAAATTGTCTTTGGCATTTAAAGAGGTTCCAGGAGGCAGTGAGGACCAGCATTACTTTTCCCCGCTGGCACCTTTGCTGCGGCAGCAAAAGCTGGACGTTTGTCTTTTTACCACCAGAGGGCGCCGAAAGTGAAAAAAGGCGCTTTTGAGGATAGAGTCCGCAGGAAAGCAGAGAGGGCCAAATTGTCTGTGGCATTTGATAGGGTTCCAGGAGGCAGTGAGAACCAGCATTACTTTTCCCCGCTGGCACCTTTGCTGTGGCAGCAAAAGCTGGACGTTTGTCTTTTTTGCTCCGGAGGCTGCCGAAAGCGAAAACAGGTGCTTTTGAGGATGGAGTCCGCAGCAAAGCAGAGAGGGCCAAATTGTCTGTGGCATTTGAAAGGGTTCCAGGAGGCAGTGAGAACCAGCATTACTTTTCCCCGCTGGCACCTTTGCTGTGGCAGCAAAAGCTGGACGTTTGTCTTTTTTGCTCCGGAGGCTGCCGAAAGCGAAAACAGGTGCTTTTGAGGATGGAGTCCGCAGGAAAGCAGAGAGGGCCAAATTGTCTTTGGCATTTAAAGAGGTTCCAGGAGGCAGTGAGGACCAGCATTACTTCTCCCCGCTGGCACCTTTGCTGCGGCAGCAAAAGCTGGACGTTTGTCTTTTTACCACCAGAGGGCGCCGAAAGTGAAAAAAGGCGCTTTTGAGGATACAGTCCGCAGGAAAGCAGAGAGGGCCAAATTGTCTGTGGCATTTGATAGGGTTCCAGGAGGCAGTGAGAACCAGCATTACTTTTCCCCGCTGGCACCTTTGCTGTGGCAGCAAAAGCTGGACGTTTGTCTTTTTTGCTCCGGAGGCTGCCGAAAGTGAAAACAGGTGCTTTTGAGGATGGAGTCCGCAGGAAAGCAGAGAGGGCCAAATTGTCTGTGACATTTGAAAGGGTTCCAGGAGGCAGTGAGAACCAGCATTACTTTTCCCCGCTGGCACCTTTGCTGCGGCAGCAAAAGCTGGACGTTTGTCTTTTTTGCTCCGGAGGCTGCCGAAAGCGAAAACAGGTGCTTTTGAGGATGGAGTCCGCAGGAAAGCAGAGAGGGCCAAATTGTCTGTGGCATTTGAAAGGGTTCCAGGAGGCAGTGAGAACCAGCATTACTTTTCCCCGCTGGCACCTTTGCTGTGGCAGCAAAATCTGGACGTTTGTCTTTTTTGCTCCGGAGGCTGCCGAAAGCGAAAACAGGTGCTTTTGAGGATGGAATCCGCAGCAAAGCAGAGAGGGCCAAATTGTCTGTGGCATTTGAAAGGGTTCCAGGAGGCAGTGAGAACCAGCATTACTTTTCCCCGCTGGCACCTTTGCTGTGGCAGCAAAAGCTGGACGTTTGTCTTTTTTGCTCCGGAGGCTGCAGAAAGCGAAAACAGGTGCTTTTGAGGATGGATTCCGCAGGAAAGCAGAGAGGGCCAAATTGTCTTTGGCATTTAAAGAGGTTCCAGGAGGCAGTGAGAACCAGCATTACTTTTCCCCGCTGGCACCTTTGCTGCGGCAGCAAAAGCTGGACGTTTGTCTTTTTACCACCGGAGGGCGCCGAAAGTGAAAAAAGGCGCTTTTGAGGATAGAGTCCGCAGGAAAGCAGAGAGGGCCAAATTGTCTGTGACATTTGAAAGGGTTCCAGGAGGCAGTGAGAACCAGCATTACTTTTCCCCGCTGGCACCTTTGCTGTGGCAGCAAAATCTGGACGTTTGTCTTTTTTGCTCCGGAGGCTGCCGAAAGCGAAAACAGGTGCTTTTGAGGATGGAGTCCGCAGGAAAGCAGAGAGGGCCAAATTGTCTGTGACATTTGAAAGGGTTCCAGGAGGCAGTGAGAACCAGCATTACTTTTCCCCGCTGGCACCTTTGCTGTGGCAGCAAAAGCTGGACATTTGTCTTTTTTGCTCCGGAGGCTGCCGAAAGCGAAAACAGGTGCTTTTGAGGATGGAGTCCGCAGGAAAGCAGAGAGGGCCAAATTGTCTGTGGCATTTGAAAGGGTTCCAGGAGGCAGTGAGAACCAGCATTACTTTTCCCCGTTGGCACCTTTGCTGTGGCAGCAAAAGCTGGACGTTTGTCTTTTTTGCTCCGGAGGCTGCCGAAAGCGAAAACAGGTGCTTTTGAGGATGGAGTCCGCAGGAAAGCAGAGAGGGCCAAATTGTCTTTGGCATTTAAAGAGGTTCCAGGAGGCAGTGAGAACCAGCATTACTTTTCCCCGCTGGCACCTTTGCTGCGGCAGCAAAAGCTGGACGTTTGTCTTTTTACCACCGGAGGGCGCCGAAAGTGAAAAAAGGCGCTTTTGAGGATAGAGTCCGCAGGAAAGCAGAGAGGGCTAAATTGTCTGTGGCATTTGATAGGGTTCCAGGAGGCAGTGAGAACCAGCATTACTTTTCCCCGCTGGCACCTTTGCTGTGGCAGCAAAATCTGGACGTTTGTCTTTTTTGCTCCGGAGGCTGCCGAAAGCGAAAACAGGTGCTTTTGAGGATGGAATCCGCAGCAAAGCAGAGAGGGCCAAATTGTCTGTGGCATTTGAAAGGGTTCCAGGAGGCAGTGAGAACCAGCATTACTTTTCCCCGCTGGCACCTTTGCTGTGGCAGCAAAAGCTGGACGTTTGTCTTTTTTGCTCCGGAGGCTGCAGAAAGCGAAAACAGGTGCTTTTGAGGATGGAGTCCGCAGGAAAGCAGAGAGGGCCAAATTGTCTTTGGCATTTAAAGAGGTTCCAGGAGGCAGTGAGAACCAGCATTACTTTTCCCCGCTGGCACCTTTGCTGCGGCAGCAAAAGCTGGACGTTTGTCTTTTTACCACCGGAGGGCGCCGAAAGTGAAAAAAGGCGCTTTTGAGGATAGAGTCCGCAGGAAAGCAGAGAGGGCCAAATTGTCTGTGACATTTGAAAGGGTTCCAGGAGGCAGTGAGAACCAGCATTACTTTTCCCCGCTGGCACCTTTGCTGTGGCAGCAAAATCTGGACGTTTGTCTTTTTTGCTCCGGAGGCTGCCGAAAGCGAAAACAGGTGCTTTTGAGGATGGAGTCCGCAGGAAAGCAGAGAGGGCCAAATTGTCTGTGACATTTGAAAGGGTTCCAGGAGGCAGTGAGAACCAGCATTACTTTTCCCCGCTGGCACCTTTGCTGTGGCAGCAAAAGCTGGACATTTGTCTTTTTTGCTCCGGAGGCTGCCGAAAGCGAAAACAGGTGCTTTTGAGGATGGAGTCCGCAGGAAAGCAGAGAGGGCCAAATTGTCTGTGGCATTTGAAAGGGTTCCAGGAGGCAGTGAGAACCAGCATTACTTTTCCCCGTTGGCACCTTTGCTGTGGCAGCAAAAGCTGGACGTTTGTCTTTTTTGCTCCGGAGGCTGCCGAAAGCGAAAACAGGTGCTTTTGAGGATGGAGTCCGCAGGAAAGCAGAGAGGGCCAAATTGTCTTTGGCATTTAAAGAGGTTCCAGGAGGCAGTGAGAACCAGCATTACTTTTCCCCGCTGGCACCTTTGCTGCGGCAGCAAAAGCTGGACGTTTGTCTTTTTACCACCGGAGGGCGCCGAAAGTGAAAAAAGGCGCTTTTGAGGATAGAGTCCGCAGGAAAGCAGAGAGGGCTAAATTGTCTGTGGCATTTGATAGGGTTCCAGGAGGCAGTGAGAACCAGCATTACTTTTCACCGCTGGCACCTTTGCTGTGGCAGCAAAATCTGGACGTTTGTCTTTTTTGCTCCGGAGGCTGCCGAAAGCAAAAACATGTGCTTTTGAGGATGGAGTCCGCAGGAAAGCAGAGAGGGCCAAATTGTCTGTGGCATTTGAAAGGGTTCCAGGAGGCAGTGAGAACCAGCATTACTTTTCCCCGCTGGCACCTTTGCTGTGGCAGCAAAAGCTGGACGTTTGTCTTTTTTGCTCCGGAGGTTGCCGAAAGCGAAAACAGGTGCTTTTGAGGATGGAGTCCGCAGGAAAGCAGAGAGGGCCAAATTGTCTGTGGCATTTGAAAGGGTTCCAGGAGGCAGTGAGAACCAGCATTACTTTTCCCCGCTGGCACCTTTGCTGTGGCAGCAAAAGCTGGACGTTTGTCTTTTTTGCTCCGGAGGCTGCCGAAAGCGAAAACAGGTGCTTTTGAGGATGGAGTCCACAGGAAAGCAGAGAGGGCCAAATTGTCTGTGGCATTTGAAAGGGTTCCAGGAGGCAGTGAGAACCAGCATTACTTTTCCCCGCTGGCACCTTTGCTGTGGCAGCAAAAGCTGGACGTTTGTCTTTTTTGCTCCGGAGGCTGCCGAAAGCGAAAATAGGTTCTTTTGAGGATGGAGTCCGCAGGAAAGCAGAGAGGGCCAAATTGTCTGTGGCATTTGAAAGGGTTCCAGGAGGCAGTGACAACCAGCATTACTTTTCCCCGCTGGCACCTTTGTTGTGGCAGCAAAAGCTGGACGTTTGTCTTTTTTGCTCCGGAGGCTGCCGAAAGCAAAAACAGCTGCTTTTGATGATGGAGTCCGCAGGAAAGCAGAGAGGGCCAAATTGTCTTTGGCATTTAAAGAGGTTGCAGGAGGCAGTGAGGACCAGCATTACTTTTCCCCGCTGGCACCTTTGCTGCGGCAGCAAAAGCTGGACGTTTGTCTTTTTACCACCAGAGGGCGCCGAAAGTGAAAAAAGGCGCTTTTGAGGATAGAGTCCGCAGGAAAGCAGAGAGGGCCAAATTGTCTGTGGCATTTGATAGGGTTCCAGGAGGCAGTGAGAACCAGCATTACTTTTCCCCGCTGGCACCTTTGCTGTGGCAGCAAAAGCTGGACGTTTGTCTTTTTTGCTCCGGAGGCTGCCGAAAGCGAAAACAGCTGCTTTTGAGGATGGAGTCCGCAGCAAAGCAGAGAGGGCCAAATTGTCTGTGGCATTTGAAAGGGTTCCAGGAGGCAGTGACAACCAGCATTACTTTTCCCCGCTGGCACCTTTGCTGTGGCAGCAAAAGCTGGACGTTTGTCTTTTTACCACCGGAGGCTGCCGAAAGCGAAAATAGGTTCTTTTGAGGATGGAGTCCGCAGGAAAGCAGAGAGGGCCAAATTGTCTGGGGCATTTGAAAGGGTTCCAGGAGGCAGTGAGAACCAGCATTACTTTTCCCCGCTGGCACCTTTGCTGCGGCAGCAAAAGCTGGACGTTTGTCTTTTTTGCTCCGGAGGCTGCCGAAAGCGAAAACAGGTGCTTTTGAGGATGGAGTCCGCAGGAAAGCAGAGAGGGCCAAATTGTCTGTGGCATTTGAAAGGGTTCCAGGAGGCAGTGACAACCAGCATTACTTTTCCCCGCTGGCACCTTTGCTGCGGCAGCAAAAGCTGGACGTTTGTCTTTTTACCACCGGAGGGCGCCGAAAGTGAAAAAAGGGGCTTTTGAGGATACAGTCCGCAGGAAAGCAGAGAGGGCCAAATTGTCTGTGGCATTTGATAGGGTTCCAGGAGGCAGTGAGAACCAGCATTACTTTTCCCCGCTGGCACCTTTGCTGTGGCAGCAAAAGCTGGACGTTTGTCTTTTTTGCTCCGGAGGCTGCCGAAAGCAAAAACAGGTGCTTTTGAGGATGGAGTCCGCAGGAAAGCGAAGAGGGCCAAATTGTCTGTGGCATTTGAAAGGGTTCCAGGAGGCAGTGAGAACCAGCATTACTTTTCCCCGCTGGCACCTTTGCTGTGGCAGCAAAAGCTGGACGTTTGTCTTTTTTGCTCCGGAGGCTGCCGAAAGCGAAAACAGGTGCTTTTGAGGATGGAGTCCGCAGGAAAGCAGAGAGGGCCAAATTGTCTGTGGCATTTGAAAGGGTTCCAGGAGGCAGTGAGAACCAGCATTACTTTTCCCCGCTGGCACCTTTGCTGCGGCAGCAAAAGCTGGACGTTTGTCTTTTTTGCTCCGGAGGGCGCCGAAAGAGAAAATAGGTTCTTTTGAGGATGGAGTCCGCAGCAAAGCAGAGAGGGCCAAATTGTCTGTGGCATTTGAAAGGGTTCCAGGAGGCAGTGAGAACCAGCATTACTTTTCCCCGCTGGCACCTTTGCTGTGGCAGCAAAAGCTGGACGTTTGTCTTTTTTGCTCCGGAGGCTGCCGAAAGCGAAAATAGGTTCTTTTGAGGATGGAGTCCGCAGGAAAGCAGAGAGGGCCAAATTGTCTGTGGCATTTGAAAGGGTTCCAGGAGGCAGTGAGAACCAGCATTACTTTTCCCCGCTGGCACCTTTGCTGTGGCAGCAAAATCTGGACGTTTGTCTTTTTTGCTCCGGAGGCTGCCGAAAGCGAAAACAGGTGCTTTTGATGATGGAGTCCGCAGGAAAGCAGAGAGGGCCAAATTGTCTGTGGCATTTGAAAGGGTTCCAGGAGGCAGTGAGAACCAGCATTACTTTTCCCCGCTGGCACCTTTGCTGTGGCAGCAAAAGCTGGACGTTTGTCTTTTTTGCTCCGGAGGCTGCCGAAAGCGAAAACAGCTGCTTTTGAGGATTAAGTCCGCAGGAAAGCAGAGAGGGCCAAATTGTCTGGGGCATTTGAAAGGGTTCCAGGAGGCAGTGACAACCAGCATTACTTTTCCCCGCTGGCACCTTTGCTGTGGCAGCAAAAGCTGGACGTTTGTCTTTTTTGCTCCGGAGGCTGCCGAAAGCGAAAACAGGTGCTTTTGATGATGGAGTCCGCAGGAAAGCAGAGAGGGCCAAATTGTCTTTGGCATTTAAAGAGCTTCCAGGAGGCAGTGAGGACCAGCATTACTTTTCCCCGCTGGCACCTTTGCTGTGGCAGCAAAAGCTGGACGTTTGTCTTTTTACCACCAGAGGGCGCCGAAAGTGAAAAAAGGCGCTTTTGAGGATACAGTCCGCAGGAAAGCAGAGAGGGCCAAATTGTCTGTGGCATTTGATAGGGTTCCAGGAGGCAGTGAGAACCAGCATTACTTTTCCCCGCTGGCACCTTTGCTGTGGCAGCAAAATCTGGACGTTTGTCTTTTTTGCTCCGGAGGCTCCTGAAAGCGAAAACAGGTGCTTTTGAGGATGGAGTCCGCAGGGAAGCAGAGAGGGCCAAATTGTCTGTGGCATTTGAAAGGGTTCCAGGAGGCAGTGACAACCAGCATTACTTTTCCCCGCTGGCACCTTTGCTGTGGCAGCAAAAGCTGGACGTTTGTCTTTTTTGCTCCGGAGGCTGCCGAAAGCGAAAACAGGTGCTTTTGAGGATGGAGTCCGCAGGAAAGCAGAGAGGGCCAAATTGTCTGTGGCATTTGAAAGGGTTCCAGGAGGCAGTGAGAACCAGCATTACTTTTCCACGCTGGCACCTTTGCTGTGGCAGCAAAAGCTGGACGTTTGTCTTTTTTGCTCCGGAGGGCGCCGAAAGAGAAAATAGGTTCTTTTGAGGATGGAGTCCGCAGGAAAGCAGAGAGGGCCAAATTGTCTGTGGCATTTGAAAGGGTTCCAGGAGGCAGTGAGAACCAGCATTACTTTTCCCCGCTGGCACCTTTGCTGTGGCAGCAAAAGCTGGACGTTTGTCTTTTTTGCTCCGGAGGCTGCCGAAAGCGAAAACAGGTGCTTTTGAGGATGGAGTCCGCAGGAAAGCAGAGAGGGCCAAATTGTCTGGGGCATTTGAAAGGGTTCCAGGAGGCAGTTAGAACCAGCATTACTTTTCCCCGCTGGCACCTTTGTTGTGGCAGCAAAAGCTGGACGTTTGTCTTTTTTGCTCCGGAGGCTGCCGAAAGCGAAAACAGGTGCTTTTGATGATGGAGTCCGCAGGAAAGCAGAGAGAGCCAAATTGTCTGGGGGATTTGAAGGAGTTCCAGGAGGCAGTGAGAACCAGCATTACTTTTCCCCGCTGGCACCTTTGCTGTGGCAGCAAAAGCTGGACGTTTGTCTTTTTTGCTCCGGAGGCTGCCGAAAGCAAAAACAGGTGCTTTTGAGGATGGAGTCCGCAGGAAAGCAGAGAGGGCCAAATTGTCTGTGGCATTTGAAAGGGTTCCAGGAGGCAGTGAGAACCAGCATTACTTTTCCCCGTTGGCACCTTTGCTGTGGCAGCAAAAGCTGGACGTTTGTCTTTTTTGCTCCGGAGGCTGCCGAAAGCGAAAACAGGTGCTTTTGAGGATGGAGTCCGCAGGAAAGCAGAGAGAGCCAAATTGTCTGGAGCATTTGAAGTAGTTCCAGGAGGCAGGGAGAACCAGCATTACTTTTCCCCGCTGGCACCTTTGCTGTGGCAGCAAAAGCTGGACGTTTGTCTTTTTTGCTCCGGAGGCTGCCGAAAGCGAAAATAGGTTCTTTTGAGGATGGAGTCCGCAGGAAAGCAGAGAGGACCAAATTGTCTGTGGCATTTGAAAGGGTTCCAGGAGGCAGTGAGAACCAGCATTACTTTTCCCCGCTGGCACCTTTGCTGTGGCAGCAAAAGCTGGACGTTTGTCTTTTTTGCTCCGGAGGCTGCCGAAAGCGAAAACAGGTGCTTTTGATGATGGAGTCCGCAGGAAAGCAGAGAGGGCCAAATTGTCTGGGGCATTTGAAGGAGTTCCAGGAGGCAGTGAGAACCAGCATTACTTTTCCCCGCTGCCACCTTTGCTGTGGCAGCAAAAGCTGGACGTTTGTCTTTTTTGCTCCGGAGGCTGCCGAAAGCGAAAACAGGTGCTTTTGATGATGGAGTCCGCAGGAAAGCAGAGAGGGCCAAATTGTCTTTGGCATTTAAAGAGGTTCCAGGAGGCAGTGAGGACCAGCATTACTTTTCCCCGCTGGCACCTTTGCTGCCACAGCAAAAGCTGGACGTTTGTCTTTTTACCACCGGATGGCGCCGAAAGTGAAAAAAGGCGCTTTTGAGGATAGAGTCCGCAGGAAAGCAGAGAGGGCCAAATTGTCTGGGGCATTTGAAAGGGTTCCAGGAGGCAGTGAGAACCAGCATTACTTTTCCCCGCTGGCACCTTTGCTGTGGCAGCAAAAGCTGGACGTTTGTCTTTTTTGCTCCGGAGGCTGCCGAAAGCGAAAACAGGTGCTTTTGAGGATGGGGTTTGCAGGAAAGCAGAGAGGGCCAAATTGTCTGTGGCATTTGAAAGGGTTCCAGGAGGCAGTGAGAACCAGCATTACTTTTCCCCGCTGGCACCTTTGCTGTGGCAGCAAAAGCTGGACGTTTGTCTTTTTTGCTCCGGAGGCTGCCGAAAGCGAAAACAGGTGCTTTTGAGGATGGAGTCCGCAGGAAAGCAGAGAGGGCCAAATTGTCTGTGGCATTTGAAAGGGTTCCAGGAGGCAGTGAGAACCAGCATTACTTTTCCCCGCTGGCACCTTTGCTGTGGCAGCAAAAGCTGGACGTTTGTCTTTTTTGCTCCGGAGGCTGCCGAAAGCGAAAACAGGTGCTTTTGAGGATGGAGTCCGCAGGAAAGCAGAGAGGGCCAAATTGTCTTTGGCATTTAAAGAGGTTCCAGGAGGCAGTGAGAACCAGCATTACTTTTCCCCGCTGGCACCTTTGCTGCGGCAGCAAAAGCTGGACGTTTGTCTTTTTACCACCGGAGGGCGCCGAAAGTGAAAAAAGGCGCTTTTGAGGATAGAGTCCGCAGGAAAGCAGAGAGGGCCAAATTGTCTGTGGCATTTGATAGGGTTCCAGGAGGCAGTGAGAACCAGCATTACTTTTCCCCGCTGGCACCTTTGCTGTGGCAGCAAAAGCTGGACGTTTGTCTTTTTTGCTCCGGAGGCTGCCGAAAGCGAAAACAGCTGCTTTTGAGGATGGAGTCCGCAGGAAAGCAGAGAGGGCCAAATTGTCTGTGGCATTTGAAAGGGTTCCAGGAGGCAGTGAGAACCAGCATTACTTTTCCCCGCTGGCACCTTTGTTGTGGCAGCAAAAGCTGGACGTTTGTCTTTTTTGCTCCGCAGGTTGCCGAAAGCGAAAACAGGTGCTTTTGAGGATGGAGTCCGCAGGAAAGCAGAGAGGGCCAAATTGTCTGTGGCATTTGAAAGGGTTCCAGGAGGCAGTGAGAACCAGCATTACTTTTCCCCGCTGGCACCTTTGCTGTGGCAGCAAAAGCTGGACGTTTTTCTTTTTTGCTCCGGAGGCTGCCGAAAGCGAAAATAGGTTCTTTTGAGGATGGAGTCCGCAGGAAAGCAGAGAGGGCCAAATTGTCTGTGGCATTTGAAAGGGTTCCAGGAGGCAGTGAGAACCAGCATTACTTTTCCCCGCTGGCACCTTTGTTGTGGCAGCAAAAGCTGGACGTTTGTCTTTTTTGCTCCGGAGGGCGCCGAAAGCAAAAATAGGTTCTTTTGATGATGGAGTCCGCAGGAAAGCAGAGAGGGCCAAATTGTCTGTGGCATTTGAAAGGGTTCCAGGAGGCAGTGACAACCAGCATTACTTTTCCCCGCTGGCACCTTTGCTGTGGCAGCAAAAGCTGGACGTTTGTCTTTTTTGCTCCGGAGGCTGCCGAAAGCGAAAACAGGTGCTTTTGATGATGGAGTCCGCAGGAAAGCAGAGAGGGCCAAATTGTCTTTGGCATTTAAAGAGGTTGCAGGAGGCAGTGAGGACCAGCATTACTTTTCCCCGCTGGCACCTTTGCTGCGGCAGCAAAAGCTGGACGTTTGTCTTTTTACCACCAGAGGGCGCCGAAAGTGAAAAAAGGCACTTTTGAGGATAGAATCCGCAGGAAAGCAGAGAGGGACAAATTGTCTGTGGCATTTGATAGGGTTCCAGGAGGCAGTGAGAACCAGCATTACTTTTCCCCGCTGGCACTTTTGCTGTGGCAGCAAAAGCTGGACGTTTGTCTTTTTTGCTCCGGAGGCTGCCGAAAGCGAAAACAGCTGCTTTTGAGGATGGAGTCCGCAGGAAAGCAGAGAGGGCCAAATTGTCTGTGGCATTTGAAAGGGTTCCAGGAGGCAGTGAGAACCAGCATTACTTTTCCCCGCTGGCACCTTTGCTGTGGCAGCAAAAGCTGGACGTTTGTCTTTTTTGCTCCGGAGGCTGCCGAAAGCGAAAACAGCTGCTTTTAAGGATGGAGTCCGCAGCAAAGCAGAGAGGGCCAAATTGTCTGTGGCATTTGAAAGGGTTCCAGGAGGCAGTGACAACCAGCATTACTTTTCCCCGCTGGCACCTTTGCTGTGGCAGCAAAATCTGGACGTTTGTCTTTTTTGCTCCGGAGGCTGCCGAAAGCGAAAACAGGTGCTTTTGAGGATGGAGTCCGCAGGAAAGCGAAGAGGGCCAAATTGTCTGTGACATTTGAAAGGGTTCCAGGAGGCAGTGAGAAACAGCATTACTTTTCCCCGCTGGCACCTTTGCTGTGGCAGCAAAATCTGGACGTTTGTCTTTTTTGCTCCGGAGGCTGCCGAAAGCGAAAACAGGTGCTTTTGAGGATGGAGTCCGCAGGAAAGCAGAGAGGGCCAAATTGTCTGTGACATTTGAAAGGGTTCCAGGAGGCAGTGAGAACCAGCATTACTTTTCCCCGCTGGCACCTTTGCTGTGGCAGCAAAATCTGGACGTTTGTCTTTTTTACTCCGGAGGCTGCCGAAAGCGAAAACAGGTGCTTTTGAGGATGGAGTCCGCAGGAAAGCAGAGAGGGCCAAATTGTCTGTGGCATTTGAAAGGGTTCCAGGAGGCAGTGAGAACCAGCATTACTTTTCCCCGCTGGCACCTTTGCTGTGGCAGCAAAAGCTGGACGTTTGTCTTTTTTGCTCCGGAGGCTGCCGAAAGCGAAAACAGGTGCTTTTGAGGATGGAGTCCGCAGGAAAGCAGAGAGGGCCAAATTGTCTTTGGCATTTAAAGAGGTTCCAGGAGGCAGTGAGAACCAGCATTACTTTTCCCCGCTGGCACGTTTGCTGTGGCAGCAAAAGCTGGACGTTTGTCTTTTTTGCTCCGGAGGTTGCCGAAAGCGAAAACAGGTGCTTTTGAGGATGGAGTCCGCAGGAAAGCAGAGAGGGCCAAATTGTCTGTGGCATTTGATAGGGTTCCAGGAGGCAGTGAGAACCAGCATTACTTTTCCCCACTGGCACCTTTGCTGTGGCAGCAAAAGCTGGACGTTTGTCTTTTTTGCTCCGGAGGCTGCCGAAAGCAAAAACAGGTGCTTTTGATGATGGAGTCTGCAGGAAAGCAGAGAGGGCCAAATTGTCTTTGGCATTTAAAGAGGTTCCAGGAGGCAGTGAGGACCAGCATTACTTTTCCCCGCTGCCACCTTTGAGCGGCAGCAAAAGCTGGACGTTTGTCTTTTTACCACCAGAGGGCGCCGAAAGTGAAAAAAGGCGCTTTTGAGGATAGAGTCCGCAGGAAAGCAGAGAGGGCCAAATTGTCTGTGGCATTTGATAGGGTTCCAGGAGGCAGTGAGAACCAGCATTACTTTTCCCCGCTGGCACCTTTGCTGTGGCAGCAAAAGCTGGACGTTTGTCTTTTTTGCTCCGGAGGCTGCCGAAAGCGAAAACAGGTGCTTTTGAGGATGGAGTCCGCAGCAAAGCAGAGAGGGCCAAATTGTCTGTGGCATTTGAAAGGGTTCCAGGAGGCAGTGAGAACCAGCATTACTTTTCCCCGCTGGCACCTTTGCTGTGGCAGCAAAAGCTGGACGTTTGTCTTTTTTGCTCCGGAGGCTGCCGAAAGCGAAAACAGCTGCTTTTGAGGATGGAGTCCGCAGCAAAGCAGAGAGGGCCAAATTGTCTGTGGCATTTGAAAGGGTTCCAGGAGGCAGTGAGAACCAGCATTACTTTTCCCCGCTGGCACCTTTGCTGTGGCATGAAAAGCTGGACGTTTGTCTTTTTTGCTCCGGAGGCTGCCGAAAGCGAAAACAGGTGCTTTTGAGGATGGAGTCCGCAGGAAAGCAGAGAGGGCCAAATTGTCTGTGGCATTTGAAAGGGTTCCAGGAGGCAGTGAGAACCAGCATTACTTTTCCCCGCTGGCACCTTTGCTGTGGCAGCAAAAGCTGGACGTTTGTCTTTTTTGCTCCGGAGGCTGCAGAAAGCAAAAACAGGTGCTTTTGATGATGGAGTCCGCAGGAAAGCAGAGAGGGCCAAATTGTCTTTGGCATTTAAAGAGGTTCCAGGAGGCAGTGAGGACCAGCATTACTTTTCCCCGCTGGCACCTTTGCTGCGGCAGCAAAAGCTGGACGTTTGTCTTTTTACCACCAGAGGGCGCCGAAAGTGAAAAAAGGCGCTTTTGAGGATAGAGTCCGCAGGAAAGCAGAGAGGGCCAAATTGTCTGTGGCATTTGATAGGGTTCCAGGAGGCAGTGAGAACCAGCATTACTTTTCCCCGCTGGCACCTTTGCTGTGGCAGCAAAAGCTGGACGTTTGTCTTTTTTGCTCCGGAGGCTGCCGAAAGCGAAAACAGGTGCTTTTGAGGATGGAGTCCGCAGCAAAGCAGAGAGGGCCAAATTGTCTGTGGCATTTGAAAGGGTTCCAGGAGGCAGTGAGAACCAGCATTACTTTTCCCCGCTGGCACCTTTGCTGTGGCAGCAAAAGCTGGACGTTTGTCTTTTTTGCTCCGGAGGCTGCCGAAAGCGAAAACAGGTGCTTTTGAGGATGGAGTCCGCAGGAAAGCAGAGAGGGCCAAATTGTCTTTGGCATTTAAAGAGGTTCCAGGAGGCAGTGAGGACCAGCATTACTTCTCCCCGCTGGCACCTTTGCTGCGGCAGCAAAAGCTGGACGTTTGTCTTTTTACCACCAGAGGGCGCCGAAAGTGAAAAAAGGCGCTTTTGAGGATAGAGTCCGCAGGAAAGCAGAGAGGGCCAAATTGTCTGTGGCATTTGATAGGGTTCCAGGAGGCAGTGAGAACCAGCATTACTTTTCCCCGCTGGCACCTTTGCTGTGGCAGCAAAAGCTGGACGTTTGTCTTTTTTGCTCCGGAGGCTGCCGAAAGTGAAAACAGGTGCTTTTGAGGATGGAGTCCGCAGGAAAGCAGAGAGGGCCAAATTGTCTGTGACATTTGAAAGGGTTCCAGGAGGCAGTGAGAACCAGCATTACTTTTCCCCGCTGGCACCTTTGCTGTGGCAGCAAAAGCTGGACGTTTGTCTTTTTTGCTCCGGAGGCTGCCGAAAGCGAAAACAGCTGCTTTTGAGGATGGAGTCCGCAGGAAAGCAGAGAGGGCCAAATTGTCTGTGGCATTTGAAAGGGTTCCAGGAGGCAGTGAGAACCAGCATTACTTTTCCCCGCTGGCACCTTTGCTGTGGCAGCAAAAGCTGGACGTTTGTCTTTTTTGCTCCGGAGGCTGCCGAAAGCGAAAACAGGTGCTTTTGAGGATGGAGTCCGCAGGAAAGCAGAGAGGGCCAAATTGTCTGTGGCATTTGAAAGGGTTCCAGGAGGCAGTGAGAACCAGCATTACTTTTCCCCGCTGGCACCTTTGCTGTGGCAGCAAAAGCTGGACGTTTGTCTTTTTTGCTCCGGAGGCTGCCGAAAGCGAAAACAGGTGCTTTTGAGGATGGAGTCCGCAGGAAAGCAGAGAGGGCCAAATTGTCTTTGGCATTTAAAGAGGTTCCAGGAGGCAGTGAGGACCAGCATTACTTTTCCCCGCTGGCACCTTTGCTGCGGCAGCAAAAGCTGGACGTTTGTCTTTTTACCACCAGAGGGCGCCGAAAGTGAAAAAAGGCGCTTTTGAGGATAGAGTCCGCAGGAAAGCAGAGAGGGCCAAATTGTCTGTGGCATTTGATAGGGTTCCAGGAGGCAGTGAGAACCAGCATTACTTTTCCCCGCTGGCACCTTTGCTGTGGCAGCAAAAGCTGGACGTTTGTCTTTTTTGCTCCGGAGGCTGCCGAAAGTGAAAACAGGTGCTTTTGAGGATGGAGTCCGCAGGAAAGCAGAGAGGGCCAAATTGTCTGTGGCATTTGAAAGGGTTCCAGGAGGCAGTGAGAACCAGCATTACTTTTCCCCGCTGGCACCTTTGCTGTGGCAGCAAAAGCTGGACGTTTGTCTTTTTTGCTCCGGAGGCTGCCGAAAGCGAAAACAGCTGCTTTTGAGGATGGAGTCCGCAGGAAAGCAGAGAGGGCCAAATTGTCTGTGGCATTTGAAAGGGTTCCAGGAGGCAGTGAGAACCAGCATTACTTTTCCCCGCTGGCACCTTTGCTGTGGCAGCAAAAGCTGGACGTTTGTCTTTTTTGCTCCGGAGGCTGCCGAAAGCGAAAACAGGTGCTTTTGAGGATGGAGTCCGCAGGAAAGCAGAGAGGGCCAAATTGTCTTTGGCATTTAAAGAGGTTCCAGGAGGCAGTGAGAACCAGCATTACTTTTCCCCGCTGGCACCTTTGCTGCGGCAGCAAAAGCTGGACGTTTGTCTTTTTACCACCAGAGGGCGCCGAAAGTGAAAAAAGGCGCTTTTGAGGATAGACTCCGCAGGAAAGCAGAGAGGGCCAAATTGTCTGTGGCATTTGATAGGGTTCCAGGAGGCAGTGAGAACCAGCATTACTTTTCCCCGCTGGCACCTTTGCTGTGGCAGCAAAAGCTGGACGTTTGTCTTTTTTTGCTCCGGAGGCTGCCGAAAGCGAAAACAGGTTCTTTTGAGGATGGAGTCCGCAGGAAAGCAGAGAGGGCCAAATTGTCTGTGGCATTTGAAAGGGTTCCAGGAGGCAGTGAGAACCAGCATTACTTTTCCCCGCTGGCACCTTTGCTGTGGCAGCAAAAGCTGGACGTTTGTCTTTTTTGCTCCGGAGGCTGCCGAAAGCGAAAACAGCTGCTTTTGAGGATGGAGTCCGCAGCAAAGCAGAGAGGGCCAAATTGTCTGTGGCATTTGAAAGGGTTCCAGGAGGCAGTGAGAACCAGCATTACTTTTCCCCGCTGGCACCTTTGCTGTGGCAGCAAAAGCTGGACGTTTGTCTTTTTTGCTCCGGAGGCTGCCGAAAGCGAAAACAGGTGCTTTTGAGGATGGAGTCCGCAGGAAAGCAGAGAGGGCCAAATTGTCTGTGGCATTTGAAAGGGTTCCAGGAGGCAGTGAGAACCAGCATTACTTTTCCCCGCTGGCACCTTTGCTGTGGCAGCAAAAGCTGGACGTTTGTCTTTTTTGCTCCGGAGGCTGCCGAAAGCAAAAACAGGTGCTTTTGATGATGGAGTCCGCAGGAAAGCAGAGAGGGCCAAATTGTCTGTGGCATTTGAAAGGGTTCCAGGAGGCAGTGAGAACCAGCATTACTTTTCCCCGCTGGCACCTTTGCTGTGGCAGCAAAAGCTGGACGTTTGTCTTTTTTGCTCCGGAGGCTGCCGAAAGCGAAAATAGGTTCTTTTGAGGATGGAGTCCGCAGGAAAGCAGAGAGGGCCAAATTGTCTGTGGCATTTGAAAGGGTTCCAGGAGGCAGTGACAACCAGCATTACTTTTCCCCGCTGGCACCTTTGCTGTGGCAGCAAAAGCTGGACGTTTATCTTTTTTGCTCCGGAGGCTGCCGAAAGCAAAAACAGGTGCTTTTGATGATGGAGTCCGCAGGAAAGCAGAGAGGGCCAAATTGTCTTTGGCATTTAAAGAGGTTCCAGGAGGCAGTGAGGACCAGCATTACTTTTCCCCGCTGGCACCTTTGCTGCGGCAGCAAAAGCTGGACGTTTGTCTTTTTACCACGAGAGGGCGCCGAAAGTGAAAAAAGGCGCTTTTGAGGATAGAGTCCGCAGGAAAGCAGAGAGGGCCAAATTGTCTGTGGCATTTGATAGGGTTCCAGGAGGCAGTGACAACCAGCATTACTTTTCCCTGCTGGCACCTTTGCTGTGGCAGCAAAAGCTGGACGTTTGTCTTTTTTGCTCCGGAGGGCGCCGAAAGCGAAAATAGGTTCTTTTGAGGATGGAGTCCGAAGGAAAGCAGAGAGGGCCAAATTGTCTGTGGCATTTGAAAGGGTTCCAGGAGGCAGTGAGAACCAGCATTACTTTTCCCCGCTGGCACCTTTGCTGTGGCAGCAAAAGCTGGACGTTTGTCTTTTTTGCTCCGGAGGCTGCCGAAAGCGAAAACAGGTGCTTTTGAGGATGGAGTCCGCAGGAAAGCAGAGAGGGCCAAATTGTCTGGGGCATTTGAAAGGGTTCCAGGAGGCAGTGAGAACCAGCATTACTTTTCCCCGCTGCCACCTTTGCTGCGGCAGCAAAAGCTGGACGTTTGTCTTTTTTGCTCCGGAGGCTGCCGAAAGCGAAAACAGGTGCTTTTGAGGATGGAGTCCACAGGAAAGCAGAGTGGGCCAAATTGTCTTTGGCATTTAAAGAGGTTCCAGGAGGCAGTGACAACCAGCATTACTTTTCCCCGCTGGCACCTTTGCTGTGGCAGCAAAAGCTGGACGTTTATCTTTTTTGCTCCGGAGGCTGCCGAAAGCAAAAACAGGTGCTTTTGATGATGGAGTCCGCAGGAAAGCAGAGAGGGCCAAATTGTCTTTGGCATTTAAAGAGGTTCCAGGAGGCAGTGAGGACCAGCATTACTTTTCCCCGCTGGCACCTTTGCTGCGGCAGCAAAAGCTGGACGTTTGTCTTTTTACCACGAGAGGGCGCCGAAAGTGAAAAAAGGCGCTTTTGAGGATAGAGTCCGCAGGAAAGCAGAGAGGGCCAAATTGTCTGTGGCATTTGATAGGGTTCCAGGAGGCAGTGACAACCAGCATTACTTTTCCCCGCTGGCACCTTTGCTGTGGCAGCAAAAGCTGGACGTTTGTCTTTTTTGCTCCGGAGGGCGCCGAAAGCGAAAATAGGTTCTTTTGAGGATGGAGTCCGAAGGAAAGCAGAGAGGGCCAAATTGTCTGTGGCATTTGAAAGGGTTCCAGGAGGCAGTGAGAACCAGCATTACTTTTCCCCGCTGGCACCTTTGCTGTGGCAGCAAAAGCTGGACGTTTGTCTTTTTTTGCTCCGGAGGCTGCCGAAAGCGAAAACAGGTTCTTTTGAGGATGGAGTCCGCAGGAAAGCAGAGAGGGCCAAATTGTCTGTGGCATTTGAAAGGGTTCCAGGAGGCAGTGAGAACCAGCATTACTTTTCCCCGCTGGCACCTTTGCTGTGGCAGCAAAAGCTGGACGTTTGTCTTTTTTGCTCCGGAGGCTGCCGAAAGCGAAAACAACTGCTTTTGAGGATGGAGTCCGCAGCAAAGCAGAGAGGGCCAAATTGTCTGTGGCATTTGAAAGGGTTCCAGGAGGCAGTGAGAACCAGCATTACTTTTCCCCGCTGGCACCTTTGCTGTGGCAGCAAAAGCTGGACGTTTGTCTTTTTTGCTCCGGAGGCTGCCGAAAGCGAAAACAGGTGCTTTTGAGGATGGAGTCCGCAGGAAAGCAGAGAGGGCCAAATTGTCTGTGGCATTTGAAAGGGTTCCAGGAGGCAGTGACAACCAGCATTACTTTTCCCCGCTGGCACCTTTGCTGTGGCAGCAAAAGCTGGACGTTTGTCTTTTTTGCTCCGGAGGCTGCCGAAAGTGAAAACAGGTGCTTTTGAGGATGGAGTCCGCAGGAAAGCAGAGAGGGCCAAATTGTCTTTGGCATTTAAAGAGGTTCCAGGAGGCAGTGAGGACCAGCATTACTTTTCCCCGCTGGCACCTTTGAGCGGCAGCAAAAGCTGGACGTTTGTCTTTTTACCACCAGAGGGCGCCGAAAGTGAAAAAAGGCGCTTTTGAGGATAGACTCCGCAGGAAAGCAGAGAGGGCCAAATTGTCTGTGGCATTTGATAGGGTTCCAGGAGGCAGTGAGAACCAGCATTACTTTTCCCCGCTGGCACCTTTGCTGTGGCAGCAAAAGCTGGACGTTTGTCTTTTTTGCTCCGGAGGCTGCCGAAAGCGAAAACAGGTGCTTTTGAGGATGGAGTCCGCAGGAAAGCAGAGAGGGCCAAATTGTCTGTGGCATTTGAAAGGGTTCCAGGAGGCAGTGAGAACCAGCATTACTTTTCCCCGCTGGCACCTTTGCTGTGGCAGCAAAAGCTGGACGTTTGTCTTTTTTGCTCCGGAGGCTGCCGAAAGCAAAAACAGGTGCTTTTGATGATGGAGTCCGCAGGAAAGCAGAGAGGGCCAAATTGTCTGTGGCATTTGAAAGGGTTCCAGGAGGCAGTGAGAACCAGCATTACTTTTCCCCGCTGGCACCTTTGCTGTGGCAGCAAAAGCTGGACGTTTGTCTTTTTTGCTCCGGAGGCTGCCGAAAGCGAAAACAGGTGCTTTTGAGGATGGAGTCCGCAGGAAAGCAGAGAGGGCCAAATTGTCTGTGGCATTTGAAAGGGTTCCAGGAGGCAGTGAGAACCAGCATTACTTTTCCCCGCTGGCACCTTTGCTGTGGCAGCAAAAGCTGGACGTTTGTCTTTTTTGCTCCGGAGGCTGCCGAAAGCAAAAACAGGTGCTTTTGATGATGGAGTCCGCAGGAAAGCAGAGAGGGCCAAATTGTCTGTGGCATTTGAAAGGGTTCCAGGAGGCAGTGAGAACCAGCATTACTTTTCCCCGCTGGCACCTTTGCTGTGGCAGCAAAAGCTGGACGTTTGTCTTTTTTGCTCCGGAGGCTGCCGAAAGCGAAAATAGGTTCTTTTGAGGATGGAGTCCGCAGGAAAGCAGAGAGGGCCAAATTGTCTGTGGCATTTGAAAGGGTTCCAGGAGGCAGTGACAACCAGCATTACTTTTCCCCGCTGGCACCTTTGCTGTGGCAGCAAAAGCTGGACGTTTATCTTTTTTGCTCCGGAGGCTGCCGAAAGCAAAAACAGGTGCTTTTGATGATGGAGTCCGCAGGAAAGCAGAGAGGGCCAAATTGTCTTTGGCATTTAAAGAGGTTCCAGGAGGCAGTGAGGACCAGCATTACTTTTCCCCGCTGGCACCTTTGCTGCGGCAGCAAAAGCTGGACGTTTGTCTTTTTACCACGAGAGGGCGCCGAAAGTGAAAAAAGGCGCTTTTGAGGATAGAGTCCGCAGGAAAGCAGAGAGGGCCAAATTGTCTGTGGCATTTGATAGGGTTCCAGGAGGCAGTGACAACCAGCATTACTTTTCCCTGCTGGCACCTTTGCTGTGGCAGCAAAAGCTGGACGTTTGTCTTTTTTGCTCCGGAGGGCGCCGAAAGCGAAAATAGGTTCTTTTGAGGATGGAGTCCGAAGGAAAGCAGAGAGGGCCAAATTGTCTGTGGCATTTGAAAGGGTTCCAGGAGGCAGTGAGAACCAGCATTACTTTTCCCCGCTGGCACCTTTGCTGTGGCAGCAAAAGCTGGACGTTTGTCTTTTTTGCTCCGGAGGCTGCCGAAAGCGAAAACAGGTGCTTTTGAGGATGGAGTCCGCAGGAAAGCAGAGAGGGCCAAATTGTCTGGGGCATTTGAAAGGGTTCCAGGAGGCAGTGAGAACCAGCATTACTTTTCCCCGCTGCCACCTTTGCTGCGGCAGCAAAAGCTGGACGTTTGTCTTTTTTGCTCCGGAGGCTGCCGAAAGCGAAAACAGGTGCTTTTGAGGATGGAGTCCACAGGAAAGCAGAGTGGGCCAAATTGTCTTTGGCATTTAAAGAGGTTCCAGGAGGCAGTGACAACCAGCATTACTTTTCCCCGCTGGCACCTTTGCTGTGGCAGCAAAAGCTGGACGTTTATCTTTTTTGCTCCGGAGGCTGCCGAAAGCAAAAACAGGTGCTTTTGATGATGGAGTCCGCAGGAAAGCAGAGAGGGCCAAATTGTCTTTGGCATTTAAAGAGGTTCCAGGAGGCAGTGAGGACCAGCATTACTTTTCCCCGCTGGCACCTTTGCTGCGGCAGCAAAAGCTGGACGTTTGTCTTTTTACCACGAGAGGGCGCCGAAAGTGAAAAAAGGCGCTTTTGAGGATAGAGTCCGCAGGAAAGCAGAGAGGGCCAAATTGTCTGTGGCATTTGATAGGGTTCCAGGAGGCAGTGACAACCAGCATTACTTTTCCCCGCTGGCACCTTTGCTGTGGCAGCAAAAGCTGGACGTTTGTCTTTTTTGCTCCGGAGGGCGCCGAAAGCGAAAATAGGTTCTTTTGAGGATGGAGTCCGAAGGAAAGCAGAGAGGGCCAAATTGTCTGTGGCATTTGAAAGGGTTCCAGGAGGCAGTGAGAACCAGCATTACTTTTCCCCGCTGGCACCTTTGCTGTGGCAGCAAAAGCTGGACGTTTGTCTTTTTTTGCTCCGGAGGCTGCCGAAAGCGAAAACAGGTTCTTTTGAGGATGGAGTCCGCAGGAAAGCAGAGAGGGCCAAATTGTCTGTGGCATTTGAAAGGGTTCCAGGAGGCAGTGAGAACCAGCATTACTTTTCCCCGCTGGCACCTTTGCTGTGGCAGCAAAAGCTGGACGTTTGTCTTTTTTGCTCCGGAGGCTGCCGAAAGCGAAAACAACTGCTTTTGAGGATGGAGTCCGCAGCAAAGCAGAGAGGGCCAAATTGTCTGTGGCATTTGAAAGGGTTCCAGGAGGCAGTGAGAACCAGCATTACTTTTCCCCGCTGGCACCTTTGCTGTGGCAGCAAAAGCTGGACGTTTGTCTTTTTTGCTCCGGAGGCTGCCGAAAGCGAAAACAGGTGCTTTTGAGGATGGAGTCCGCAGGAAAGCAGAGAGGGCCAAATTGTCTGTGGCATTTGAAAGGGTTCCAGGAGGCAGTGACAACCAGCATTACTTTTCCCCGCTGGCACCTTTGCTGTGGCAGCAAAAGCTGGACGTTTGTCTTTTTTGCTCCGGAGGCTGCCGAAAGTGAAAACAGGTGCTTTTGAGGATGGAGTCCGCAGGAAAGCAGAGAGGGCCAAATTGTCTTTGGCATTTAAAGAGGTTCCAGGAGGCAGTGAGGACCAGCATTACTTTTCCCCGCTGGCACCTTTGAGCGGCAGCAAAAGCTGGACGTTTGTCTTTTTACCACCAGAGGGCGCCGAAAGTGAAAAAAGGCGCTTTTGAGGATAGACTCCGCAGGAAAGCAGAGAGGGCCAAATTGTCTGTGGCATTTGATAGGGTTCCAGGAGGCAGTGAGAACCAGCATTACTTTTCCCCGCTGGCACCTTTGCTGTGGCAGCAAAAGCTGGACGTTTGTCTTTTTTGCTCCGGAGGCTGCCGAAAGCGAAAACAGGTGCTTTTGAGGATGGAGTCCGCAGGAAAGCAGAGAGGGCCAAATTGTCTGTGGCATTTGAAAGGGTTCCAGGAGGCAGTGAGAACAAGCATTACTTTTCCCCGCTGGCACCTTTGCTGTGGCAGCAAAAGCTGGACGTTTGTCTTTTTTGCTCCGGAGGCTGCCGAAAGCGAAAACAGCTGCTTTTGAGGATGGAGTCCGCAGCAAAGCAGAGAGGGCCAAATTGTCTGTGGCATTTGAAAGGGTTCCAGGAGGCAGTGAGAACCAGCATTACTTTTCCCCGCTGGCACCTTTGCTGTGGCATGAAAAGCTGGACGTTTGTCTTTTTTGCTCCGGAGGCTGCCGAAAGCGAAAACAGGTGCTTTTGAGGATGGAGTCCGCAGGAAAGCAGAGAGGGCCAAATTGTCTGTGGCATTTGAAAGGGTTCTAGGAGGCAGTGACAACCAGCATTACTTTTCCCCGCTGGCACCTTTGCTGTGGCAGCAAAAGCTGGACGTTTGTCTTTTTTGCTCCGGAGGCTGCCGAAAGCAAAAACAGGTGCTTTTGATGATGGAGTCCGCAGGAAAGCAGAGAGGGCCAAATTGTCTTTGGCATTTAAAGAGGTTCCAGGAGGCAGTGAGAACCAGCATTACTTTTCCCCGCTGGCACCTTTGCTGCGGCAGCAAAAGCTGGACGTTTGTCTTTTTACCACCAGAGGGCGCCGAAAGTGAAAAAAGGCGCTTTTGAGGATAGAGTCCGCAGGAAAGCAGAGAGGGCCAAATTGTCTGTGGCATTTGATAGGGTTCCAGGAGGCAGTGAGAACCAGCATTACTTTTCCCCGCTGGCACCTTTGCTGTGGCAGCAAAAGCTGGACGTTTGTCTTTTTTGCTCCGGAGGCTGCCGAAAGCGAAAACAGCTGCTTTTGAGGATTAAGTCCGCAGGAAAGCAGAGAGGGCCAAATTGTCTGTGGCATTTGAAAGGGTTCCAGGAGGCAGTGAGAACCAGCATTACTTTTCCCCGCTGGCACCTTTGCTGTGGCAGCAAAAGCTGGACGTTTGTCTTTTTTGCTCCGGAGGCTGCCGAAAGCGAAAACAGGTGCTTTTGATGATGGAGTCCGCAGGAAAGCAGAGAGGGCCAAATTGTCTTTGGCATTTAAAGAGGTTACAGGAGGCAGTGAGGACCAGCATTAGTTCTCCCCGCTGGCACCTTTGCTGCGGGAGCAAAAGCTGGACGTTTGTCTTTTTACCACCAGAGGGCGCCGAAAGTGAAAAAAGGCGCTTTTGAGGATACAGTCCGCAGGAAAGCAGAGAGGGCCAAATTGTCTGTGGCATTTGATAGGGTTCCAGGAGGCAGTGAGAACCAGCATTACTTTTCCCCGCTGGCACCTTTGCTGTGGCAGCAAAAGCTGGACGTTTGTCTTTTTTGCTCCGGAGGCTGCCGAAAGTGAAAACAGGTGCTTTTGAGGATGGAGTCCGCAGGAAAGCAGAGAGGGCCAAATTGTCTGTGACATTTGAAAGGGTTCCAGGAGGCAGTGAGAACCAGCATTACTTTTCCCCGCTGGCACCTTTGCTGTGGCAGCAAAAGCTGGACGTTTGTCTTTTTTGCTCCGGAGGCTGCCGAAAGCGAAAACAGCTGCTTTTGAGGATGGAGTCCGCAGGAAAGCAGAGAGGGCCAAATTGTCTGTGACATTTTAAAGGGTTCCAGGAGGCAGTGAGAACCAGCATTACTTTTCCCCGCTGGCACCTTTGCTGTGGCAGCAAAATCTGGACGTTTGTCTTTTTTGCTCCGGAGGCTGCCGAAAGCGAAAACAGGTGCTTTTGAGGATGGAGTCCGCAGGAAAGCAGAGAGGGCCAAATTGTCTGTGGCATTTGAAAGGGTTCCAGGAGGCAGTGAGAACCAGCATTACTTTTCCCCGCTGGCACCTTTGCTGTGGCAGCAAAAGCTGGACGTTTGTCTTTTTTGCTCCGGAGGCTGCCGAAAGCGAAAACAGGTGCTTTTGAGGATGGAGTCCGCAGGAAAGCAGAGAGGGCCAAATTGTCTTTGGCATTTAAAGAGGTTCCAGGAGGCAGTGAGGACCAGCATTACTTTTCCCCGCTGGCACCTTTGCTGCGGCAGCAAAAGCTGGACGTTTGTCTTTTTACCACCAGAGGGCGCCGAAAGTGAAAAAAGGCGCTTTTGAGGATAGAGTCCGCAGGAAAGCAGAGAGGGCCAAATTGTCTGTGGCATTTGATAGGGTTCCAGGAGGCAGTGAGAACCAGCATTACTTTTCCCCGCTGGCACCTTTGCTGCGGCAGCAAAAGCTGGACGTTTGTCTTTTTACAACCGGAGGGCGCCGAAAGTGAAAAAAGGCGCTTTTGAGGATAGAGTCCGCAGGAAAGCAGAGAGGGCCAAATTGTCTGTGGCATTTGATAGGGTTCCAGGAGGCAGTGAGAACCAGCATTACTTTTCCCCGCTGGCACCTTTGCTGTGGCAGCAAAATCTGGACGTTTGTCTTTTTTGCTCCGGAGGCTGCCGAAAGCGAAAACATATGCTTTTGAGGATGGAGTCCGCAGGAAAGCAGAGAGGGCCAAATTGTCTGTGGCATTTGAAAGGGTTCCAGGAGGCAGTGAGAACCAGCATTACTTTTCCCCGCTGGCACCTTTGCTGTGGCAGCAAAAGCTGGACGTTTGTCTTTTTTGCTCCGGAGGTTGCCGAAAGCGAAAACAGGTGCTTTTGAGGATGGAGTCCGCAGGAAAGCAGAGAGGGCCAAATTGTCTGTGGCATTTGAAAGGGTTCCAGGAGGCAGTGAGAACCAGCATTACTTTTCCCCGCTGGCACCTTTGCTGCGGCAGCAAAAGCTGGACGTTTGTCTTTTTTGCTCCGGAGGCTGCCGAAAGCGAAAACAGGTTCTTTTGAGGATGGAGTCCGCAGGAAAGCAGAGAGGGCCAAATTGTCTGTGGCATTTGAAAGGGTTCCAGGAGGCAGTGAGAACCAGCATTACTTTTCCCCGCTGGCACCTTTGCTGTGGCAGCAAAAGCTGGACGTTTGTCTTTTTTGCTCCGGAGGCTGCCGAAAGCAAAAACAGGTGCTTTTGATGATGGAGTCCGCAGGAAAGCAGAGAGGGCCAAATTGTCTTTGGCATTTAAAGAGGTTCCAGGAGGCAGTGAGGACCAGCATTACTTTTCCCCGCTGGCACCTTTGCTGCGGCAGCAAAAGCTGGACGTTTGTCTTTTTACCACCAGAGGGCGCCGAAAGTGAAAAAAGGTGCTTTTGAGGATAGAGTCCGCAGGAAAGCAGAGAGGGCCAAATTGTCTGTGGCATTTGAAAGGGTTCCAGGAGGCAGTGAGAACCAGCATTACTTTTCCCCGCTGGCACCTTTGCTGTGGCAGCAAAAGCTGGACGTTTGTCTTTTTTGCTCCGGAGGCTGCCGAAAGCGAAAACAGCTGCTTTTGAGGATAGAGTCCGCAGCAAAGCAGAGAGGGCCAAATTGTCTGTGGCATTTGAAAGGGTTCCAGGAGGCAGTGAGAACCAGCATTACTTTTCCCCGCTGGCACCTTTGCTGTGGCAGCAAAAGCTGGACGTTTGTCTTTTTTGCTCCGGAGGCTGCCGAAAGCGAAAATAGGTTCTTTTGAGGATGGAGTCCGCAGGAAAGCAGAGAGGGCCAAATTGTCTGGGGCATTTGAAAGGGTTCCAGGAGGCAGTGAGAACCAGCATTACTTTTCCCCGCTGGCACCTTTGCTGTGGCAGCAAAAGCTGGACGTTTGTCTTTTTTGCTCCGGAGGCTGCCGAAAGCGAAAACAGCTGCTTTTGAGGATGGAGTCCGCAGGAAAGCAGAGAGGGCCAAATTGTCTGTGACATTTTAAAGGGTTCCAGGAGGCAGTGAGAACCAGCATTACTTTTCCCCGCTGGCACCTTTGCTGTGGCAGCAAAATCTGGACGTTTGTCTTTTTTGCTCCGGAGGCTGCCGAAAGCGAAAACAGGTGCTTTTGAGGATGGAGTCCGCAGGAAAGCAGAGAGGGCCAAATTGTCTGTGGCATTTGAAAGGGTTCCAGGAGGCAGTGAGAACCAGCATTACTTTTCCCCGCTGGCACCTTTGCTGTGGCAGCAAAAGCTGGACGTTTGTCTTTTTTGCTCCGGAGGCTGCCGAAAGCGAAAACAGGTGCTTTTGAGGATGGAGTCCGCAGGAAAGCAGAGAGGGCCAAATTGTCTTTGGCATTTAAAGAGGTTCCAGGAGGCAGTGAGGACCAGCATTACTTTTCCCCGCTGGCACCTTTGCTGCGGCAGCAAAAGCTGGACGTTTGTCTTTTTACCACCAGAGGGCGCCGAAAGTGAAAAAAGGCGCTTTTGAGGATAGAGTCCGCAGGAAAGCAGAGAGGGCCAAATTGTCTGTGGCATTTGATAGGGTTCCAGGAGGCAGTGAGAACCAGCATTACTTTTCCCCGCTGGCACCTTTGCTGCGGCAGCAAAAGCTGGACGTTTGTCTTTTTACAACCGGAGGGCGCCGAAAGTGAAAAAAGGCGCTTTTGAGGATAGAGTCCGCAGGAAAGCAGAGAGGGCCAAATTGTCTGTGGCATTTGATAGGGTTCCAGGAGGCAGTGAGAACCAGCATTACTTTTCCCCGCTGGCACCTTTGCTGTGGCAGCAAAATCTGGACGTTTGTCTTTTTTGCTCCGGAGGCTGCCGAAAGCGAAAACATATGCTTTTGAGGATGGAGTCCGCAGGAAAGCAGAGAGGGCCAAATTGTCTGTGGCATTTGAAAGGGTTCCAGGAGGCAGTGAGAACCAGCATTACTTTTCCCCGCTGGCACCTTTGCTGTGGCAGCAAAAGCTGGACGTTTGTCTTTTTTGCTCCGGAGGTTGCCGAAAGCGAAAACAGGTGCTTTTGAGGATGGAGTCCGCAGGAAAGCAGAGAGGGCCAAATTGTCTGTGGCATTTGAAAGGGTTCCAGGAGGCAGTGAGAACCAGCATTACTTTTCCCCGCTGGCACCTTTGCTGCGGCAGCAAAAGCTGGACGTTTGTCTTTTTTGCTCCGGAGGCTGCCGAAAGCGAAAACAGGTTCTTTTGAGGATGGAGTCCGCAGGAAAGCAGAGAGGGCCAAATTGTCTGTGGCATTTGAAAGGGTTCCAGGAGGCAGTGAGAACCAGCATTACTTTTCCCCGCTGGCACCTTTGCTGTGGCAGCAAAAGCTGGACGTTTGTCTTTTTTGCTCCGGAGGCTGCCGAAAGCAAAAACAGGTGCTTTTGATGATGGAGTCCGCAGGAAAGCAGAGAGGGCCAAATTGTCTTTGGCATTTAAAGAGGTTCCAGGAGGCAGTGAGGACCAGCATTACTTTTCCCCGCTGGCACCTTTGCTGCGGCAGCAAAAGCTGGACGTTTGTCTTTTTACCACCAGAGGGCGCCGAAAGTGAAAAAAGGTGCTTTTGAGGATAGAGTCCGCAGGAAAGCAGAGAGGGCCAAATTGTCTGTGGCATTTGAAAGGGTTCCAGGAGGCAGTGAGAACCAGCATTACTTTTCCCCGCTGGCACCTTTGCTGTGGCAGCAAAAGCTGGACGTTTGTCTTTTTTGCTCCGGAGGCTGCCGAAAGCGAAAACAGCTGCTTTTGAGGATAGAGTCCGCAGCAAAGCAGAGAGGGCCAAATTGTCTGTGGCATTTGAAAGGGTTCCAGGAGGCAGTGAGAACCAGCATTACTTTTCCCCGCTGGCACCTTTGCTGTGGCAGCAAAAGCTGGACGTTTGTCTTTTTTGCTCCGGAGGCTGCCGAAAGCGAAAATAGGTTCTTTTGAGGATGGAGTCCGCAGGAAAGCAGAGAGGGCCAAATTGTCTGTGGCATTTGAAAGGGTTCCAGGAGGCAGTGAGAACCAGCATTACTTTTCCCCGCTGGCACCTTTGCTGCGGCAGCAAAAGCTGGACGTTTGTCTTTTTTGCTCCGGAGGCTGTCGAAAGCGAAAACAGGTGCTTTTGAGGATGGAGTCCGCAGGAAAGCAGAGAGGGCCAAATTGTCTGTGGCATTTGAAAGGGTTCCAGGAGGCAGTGACAACCAGCATTACTTTTCCCCGCTGGCACCTTTGCTGTGGCAGCAAAAGCTGGACGTTTGTCTTTTTTGCTCCGGAGGCTGCCGAAAGCGAAAATAGGTTCTTTTGAGGATGGAGTCCGCAGGAAAGCAGAGAGGGCCAAATTGTCTGTGGCATTTGAAAGGGTTCCAGGAGGCAGTGACAACCAGCATTACTTTTCCCCGCTGGCACCTTTGCTGTGGCAGCAAAAGCTGGACGTTTATCTTTTTTGCTCCGGAGGCTGCCGAAAGCAAAAACAGGTGCTTTTGAGGATGGAGTCCGCAGGAAAGCAGAGAGGGCCAAATTGTCTGTGGCATTTGAAAGGGTTCCAGGAGGCAGTGAGAACCAGCATTACTTTTCCCCGCTGGCACCTTTGCTGTGGCAGCAAAAGCTGGACGTTTGTCTTTTTTTGCTCCGGAGGCTGCCGAAAGCGAAAACAGGTTCTTTTGAGGATGGAGTCCGCAGGAAAGCAGAGAGGGCCAAATTGTCTGTGGCATTTGAAAGGGTTCCAGGAGGCAGTGAGAACCAGCATTACTTTTCCCCGCTGGCACCTTTGCTGTGGCAGCAAAAGCTGGACGTTTGTCTTTTTTGCTCCGGAGGCTGCCGAAAGCGAAAACAGGTGCTTTTGAGGATGGAGTCCGCAGGAAAGCAGAGAGGGCCAAATTGTCTTTGGCATTTAAAGAGGTTCCAGGAGGCAGTGAGGACCAGCATTACTTTTCCCCGCTGGCACCTTTGCTGCGGCAGCAAAAGCTGGACGTTTGTCTTTTTACCACGAGAGGGCGCCGAAAGTGAAAAAAGGCGCTTTTGAGGATAGAGTCCGCAGGAAAGCAGAGAGGGCCAAATTGTCTGTGGCATTTGATAGGGTTCCAGGAGGCAGTGAGAACCAGCATTACTTTTCCCCGCTGGCACCTTTGCTGTGGCAGCAAAATCTGGACGTTTGTCTTTTTTGCTCCGGAGGCTGCCGAAAGCGAAAACATATGCTTTTGAGGATGGAGTCCGCAGGAAAGCAGAGAGGGCCAAATTGTCTGTGGCATTTGAAAGGGTTCCAGGAGGCAGTGAGAACCAGCATTACTTTTCCCCGCTGGCACCTTTGCTGTGGCAGCAAAAGCTGGACGTTTGTCTTTTTTGCTCCGGAGGTTGCCGAAAGCGAAAACAGGTGCTTTTGAGGATGGAGTCCGCAGGAAAGCAGAGAGGGCCAAATTGTCTGGGGCATTTGAAAGGGTTCCAGGAGGCAGTGAGAACCAGCATTACTTTTCCCCGCTGGCACCTTTGCTGCGGCAGCAAAAGCTGGACGTTTGTCTTTTTTGCTCCGGAGGCTGCCGAAAGCGAAAACAGGTTCTTTTGAGGATGGAGTCCGCAGGAAAGCAGAGAGGGCCAAATTGTCTGTGGCATTTGAAAGGGTTCCAGGAGGCAGTGAGAACCAGCATTACTTTTCCCCGCTGGCACCTTTGCTGTGGCAGCAAAAGCTGGACGTTTGTCTTTTTTGCTCCGGAGGCTGCCGAAAGCAAAAACAGGTGCTTTTGATGATGGAGTCCGCAGGAAAGCAGAGAGGGCCAAATTGTCTTTGGCATTTAAAGAGGTTCCAGGAGGCAGTGAGGACCAGCATTACTTTTCCCCGCTGGCACCTTTGCTGCGGCAGCAAAAGCTGGACGTTTGTCTTTTTACCACCAGAGGGCGCCGAAAGTGAAAAAAGGTGCTTTTGAGGATAGAGTCCGCAGGAAAGCAGAGAGGGCCAAATTGTCTGTGGCATTTGAAAGGGTTCCAGGAGGCAGTGAGAACCAGCATTACTTTTCCCCGCTGGCACCTTTGCTGTGGCAGCAAAAGCTGGACGTTTGTCTTTTTTGCTCCGGAGGCTGCCGAAAGCGAAAACAGCTGCTTTTGAGGATAGAGTCCGCAGCAAAGCAGAGAGGGCCAAATTGTCTGTGGCATTTGAAAGGGTTCCAGGAGGCAGTGAGAACCAGCATTACTTTTCCCCGCTGGCACCTTTGCTGTGGCAGCAAAAGCTGGACGTTTGTCTTTTTTGCTCCGGAGGCTGCCGAAAGCGAAAATAGGTTCTTTTGAGGATGGAGTCCGCAGGAAAGCAGAGAGGGCCAAATTGTCTGGGGCATTTGAAAGGGTTCCAGGAGGCAGTGAGAACCAGCATTACTTTTCCCCGCTGGCACCTTTGCTGCGGCAGCAAAAGCTGGACGTTTGTCTTTTTTGCTCCGGAGGCTGTCGAAAGCGAAAACAGGTGCTTTTGAGGATGGAGTCCGCAGGAAAGCAGAGAGGGCCAAATTGTCTGTGGCATTTGAAAGGGTTCCAGGAGGCAGTGACAACCAGCATTACTTTTCCCCGCTGGCACCTTTGCTGTGGCAGCAAAAGCTGGACGTTTGTCTTTTTTGCTCCGGAGGCTGCCGAAAGCGAAAACAGGTGCTTTTGATGATGGAGTCCGCAGGAAAGCAGAGAGGGCCAAATTGTCTTTGGCATTTAAAGAGGTTCCAGGAGGCAGTGAGAACCAGCATTACTTTTCCCCGCTGGCACCTTTGCTGCGGCAGCAAAAGCTGGACGTTTGTCTTTTTACCACCAGAGGGCGCCGAAAGTGAAAACAGCTGCTTTTGAGGATACAGTCCGCAGGAAAGCAGAGAGGGCCAAATTGTCTGTGGCATTTGAAAGGGTTCCAGGAGGCAGTGAGAACCAGCATTACTTTTCCCCGCTGGCACCTTTGCTGTGGCAGCAAAAGCTGGACGTTTGTCTTTTTTGCTCCGGAGGCTGCCGAAAGCGAAAACAGGTGCTTTTGATGATGGAGTCCGCAGGAAAGCAGAGAGGGCCAAATTGTCTTTGGCATTTAAAGAGGTTACAGGAGGCAGTGAGGACCAGCATTAGTTCTCCCCGCTGGCACCTTTGCTGCGGGAGCAAAAGCTGGACGTTTGTCTTTTTACCACCAGAGGGCGCCGAAAGTGAAAAAAGGCGCTTTTGAGGATACAGTCCGCAGGAAAGCAGAGAGGGCCAAATTGTCTGTGGCATTTGATAGGGTTCCAGGAGGCAGTGAGAACCAGCATTACTTTTCCCCGCTGGCACCTTTGCTGTGGCAGCAAAAGCTGGACGTTTGTCTTTTTTGCTCCGGAGGCTGCCGAAAGTGAAAACAGGTGCTTTTGAGGATGGAGTCCGCAGGAAAGCAGAGAGGGCCAAATTGTCTGTGACATTTGAAAGGGTTCCAGGAGGCAGTGAGAACCAGCATTACTTTTCCCCGCTGGCACCTTTGCTGTGGCAGCAAAAGCTGGACGTTTGTCTTTTTTGCTCCGGAGGCTGCCGAAAGCGAAAACAGCTGCTTTTGAGGATGGAGTCCGCAGGAAAACAGAGAGGGCCAAATTGTCTGTGGCATTTTAAAGGGTTCCAGGAGGCAGTGAGAACCAGCATTACTTTTCCCCGCTGGCACCTTTGCTGTGGCAGCAAAATCTGGACGTTTGTCTTTTTTGCTCCGGAGGCTGCCGAAAGCGAAAACAGGTGCTTTTGAGGATGGAGTCCGCAGGAAAGCAGAGAGGGCCAAATTGTCTGTGGCATTTGAAAGGGTTCCAGGAGGCAGTGAGAACCAGCATTACTTTTCCCCGCTGGCACCTTTGCTGTGGCAGCAAAAGCTGGACGTTTGTCTTTTTTGCTCCGGAGGCTGCCGAAAGCGAAAACAGGTGCTTTTGAGGATGGAGTCCGCAGGAAAGCAGAGAGGGCCAAATTGTCTTTGGCATTTAAAGAGGTTCCAGGAGGCAGTGAGGACCAGCATTACTTTTCCCCGCTGGCACCTTTGCTGCGGCAGCAAAAGCTGGACGTTTGTCTTTTTACCACCAGAGGGCGCCGAAAGTGAAAAAAGGCGCTTTTGAGGATAGAGTCCGCAGGAAAGCAGAGAGGGCCAAATTGTCTGTGGCATTTGATAGGGTTCCAGGAGGCAGTGAGAACCAGCATTACTTTTCCCCGCTGGCACCTTTGCTGCGGCAGCAAAAGCTGGACGTTTGTCTTTTTACAACCGGAGGGCGCCGAAAGTGAAAAAAGGCGCTTTTGAGGATAGAGTCCGCAGGAAAGCAGAGAGGGCCAAATTGTCTGTGGCATTTGATAGGGTTCCAGGAGGCAGTGAGAACCAGCATTACTTTTCCCCGCTGGCACCTTTGCTGTGGCAGCAAAAGCTGGACGTTTGTCTTTTTTGCTCCGGAGGCTGCCGAAAGCGAAAACATATGCTTTTGAGGATGGAGTCCGCAGGAAAGCAGAGAGGGCCAAATTGTCTGTGGCATTTTAAAGGGTTCCAGGAGGCAGTGAGAACCAGCATTACTTTTCCCCGCTGGCACCTTTGCTGTGGCAGCAAAAGCTGGACGTTTGTCTTTTTTGCTCCGGAGGTTGCCGAAAGCGAAAACAGGTGCTTTTGAGGATGGAGTCCGCAGGAAAGCAGAGAGGGCCAAATTGTCTGTGGCATTTGAAAGGGTTCCAGGAGGCAGTGAGAACCAGCATTACTTTTCCCCGCTGGCACCTTTGCTGCGGCAGCAAAAGCTGGACGTTTGTCTTTTTTGCTCCGGAGGCTGCCGAAAGCGAAAACAGGTTCTTTTGAGGATGGAGTCCGCAGGAAAGCAGAGAGGGCCAAATTGTCTGTGGCATTTGAAAGGGTTCCAGGAGGCAGTGAGAACCAGCATTACTTTTCCCCGCTGGCACCTTTGCTGTGGCAGCAAAAGCTGGACGTTTGTCTTTTTTGCTCCGGAGGCTGCCGAAAGCAAAAACAGGTGCTTTTGATGATGGAGTCCGCAGGAAAGCAGAGAGGGCCAAATTGTCTTTGGCATTTAAAGAGGTTCCAGGAGGCAGTGAGGACCAGCATTACTTTTCCCCGCTGGCACCTTTGCTGCGGCAGCAAAAGCTGGACGTTTGTCTTTTTACCACCAGAGGGCGCCGAAAGTGAAAAAAGGTGCTTTTGAGGATAGAGTCCGCAGGAAAGCAGAGAGGGCCAAATTGTCTGTGGCATTTGAAAGGGTTCCAGGAGGCAGTGAGAACCAGCATTACTTTTCCCCGCTGGCACCTTTGCTGTGGCAGCAAAAGCTGGACGTTTGTCTTTTTTGCTCCGGAGGCTGCCGAAAGCGAAAACAGCTGCTTTTGAGGATAGAGTCCGCAGCAAAGCAGAGAGGGCCAAATTGTCTGTGGCATTTGAAAGGGTTCCAGGAGGCAGTGAGAACCAGCATTACTTTTCCCCGCTGGCACCTTTGCTGTGGCAGCAAAAGCTGGACGTTTGTCTTTTTTGCTCCGGAGGCTGCCGAAAGCGAAAATAGGTTCTTTTGAGGATGGAGTCCGCAGGAAAGCAGAGAGGGCCAAATTGTCTGGGGCATTTGAAAGGGTTCCAGGAGGCAGTGAGAACCAGCATTACTTTTCCCCGCTGGCACCTTTGCTGCGGCAGCAAAAGCTGGACGTTTGTCTTTTTTGCTCCGGAGGCTGTCGAAAGCGAAAACAGGTGCTTTTGAGGATGGAGTCCGCAGGAAAGCAGAGAGGGCCAAATTGTCTGTGGCATTTGAAAGGGTTCCAGGAGGCAGTGACAACCAGCATTACTTTTCCCCGCTGGCACCTTTGCTGTGGCAGCAAAAGCTGGACGTTTGTCTTTTTTGCTCCGGAGGCTGCCGAAAGCGAAAACAGGTGCTTTTGAGGATGGAGTCCGCAGGAAAGCAGAGAGGGCCAAATTGTCTTTGGCATTTAAAGAGGTTCCAGGAGGCAGTGAGGACCAGCATTACTTTTCCCCGCTGGCACCTTTGCTGCGGCAGCAAAAGCTGGACGTTTGTCTTTTTACCACCAGAGGGCGCCGAAAGTGAAAACAGCTGCTTTTGAGGATACAGTCCGCAGGAAAGCAGAGAGGGCCAAATTGTCTGTGGCATTTGATAGGGTTCCAGGAGGCAGTGAGAACCAGCATTACTTTTCCCCGCTGGCACCTTTGCTGTGGCAGCAAAAGCTGGACGTTTGTCTTTTTTGCTCCGGAGGCTGCCGAAAGCAAAAACAGGTGCTTTTGAGGATGGAGTCCGCAGGAAAGCAGAGAGGGCCAAATTGTCTGTGGCATTTGAAAGGGTTCCAGGAGGCAGTGAGAACCAGCATTACTTTTCCCCGCTGGCACCTTTGCTGTGGCAGCAAAAGCTGGACGTTTGTCTTTTTTGCTCCGGAGGCTGCCGAAAGCGAAAACAGGTGCTTTTGAGGATGGAGTCCGCAGGAAAGCAGAGAGGGCCAAATTGTCTGTGGCATTTGAAAGGGTTCCAGGAGGCAGTGAGAACCAGCATTACTTTTCCCCGCTGGCACCTTTGCTGCGGCAGCAAAAGCTGGACGTTTGTCTTTTTTGCTCCGGAGGGCGCCGAAAGAGAAAATAGGTTCTTTTGAGGATGGAGTCCGCAGGAAAGCAGAGAGGGCCAAATTGTCTGTGGCATTTGAAAGGGTTCCAGGAGGCAGTGAGAACCAGCATTACTTTTCCCCGCTGGCACCTTTGCTGTGGCAGCAAAAGCTGGACGTTTGTCTTTTTTGCTCCGGAGGCTGCCGAAAGCGAAAACAGGTGCTTTTGATGATGGAGTCCGCAGGAAAGCAGAGAGGGCCAAATTGTCTGTGGCATTTGAAAGGGTTCCAGGAGGCAGTGAGAACCAGCATTACTTTTCCCCGCTGGCACCTTTGCTGTGGCAGCAAAAGCTGGACGTTTGTCTTTTTTGCTCCGGAGGCTGCCGAAAGCGAAAACAGGTGCTTTTGAGGATGGAGTCCGCAGGAAAGCAGAGAGGGCCAAATTGTCTGTGGCATTTGAAAGGGTTCCAGGAGGCAGTGACAACCAGAATTACTTTTCCCCGCTGGCACCTTTGCTGTGGCAGCAAAAGCTGGACGTTTGTCTTTTTTGCTCCGGAGGCTGCCGAAAGCGAAAACAGGTGCTTTTGATGATGGAGTCCGCAGGAAAGCAGAGAGGGCCAAATTGTCTGTGGCATTTAAAGAGCTTCCAGGAGGCAGTGAGGACCAGCATTACTTTTCCCCGCTGGCACCTTTGCTGCGGCAGCAAAAGCTGGACGTTTGTCTTTTTACCACCAGAGGGCGCCGAAAGTGAAAAAAGGCGCTTTTGAGGATACAGTCCGCAGGAAAGCAGAGAGGGCCAAATTGTCTGTGGCATTTGATAGGGTTCCAGGAGGCAGTGAGAACCAGCATTACTTTTCCCCGCTGGCACCTTTGCTGTGGCAGCAAAATCTGGACGTTTGTCTTTTTTGCTCCGGAGGCTGCCGAAAGCGAAAACAGGTGCTTTTGAGGATGGAGTCCGCAGGAAAGCAGAGAGGGCCAAATTGTCTGTGACATTTGAAAGGGTTCCAGGAGGCAGTGAGAACCAGCATTACTTTTCCCCGCTGGCACCTTTGCTGTGGCAGCAAAAGCTGGACGTTTGTCTTTTTTGCTCCGGAGGCTGCCGAAAGCGAAAACAGGTGCTTTTGAGGATGGAGTCCGCAGGAAAGCAGAGAGGGCCAAATTGTCTGTGGCATTTGAAAGGGTTCCAGGAGGCAGTGAGAACCAGCATTACTTTTCCGCGCTGGCACCTTTGCTGTGGCAGCAAAAGCTGGACGTTTGTCTTTTTTGCTCCGGAGGCTGCCGAAAGCGAAAACAGGTGCTTTTGAGGATGGAGTCCGCAGGAAAGCAGAGAGGGCCAAATTGTCTGTGGCATTTGAAAGGGTTCCAGGAGGCAGTGAGAACCAGCATTACTTTTCCACGCTGGCACCTTTGCTGTGGCAGCAAAAGCTGGACGTTTGTCTTTTTTGCTCCGGAGGGCGCCGAAAGAGAAAATAGGTTCTTTTGAGGATGGAGTCCGCAGGAAAGCAGAGAGGGCCAAATTGTCTGTGGCATTTGAAAGGGTTCCAGGAGGCAGTGAGAACCAGCGTTACTTTTCCCTGCTGGCACCTTTGCTGTGGCAGCAAAAGCTGGACGTTTGTCTTTTTTGCTCCGGAGGCTGCCGAAAGCGAAAACAGGTGCTTTTGAGGATGGAGTCCGCAGGAAAGCAGAGAGGGCCAAATTGTCTGGGGCATTTGAAAGGGTTCCAGGAGGCAGTTAGAACCAGCATTACTTTTCCCCGCTGGCACCTTTGTTGTGGCAGCAAAATCTGGACGTTTGTCTTTTTTGCTCCGGAGTCTGCCGAAAGCGAAAACAGGTGCTTTTGATGATGGAGTCCGCAGGAAAGCAGAGAGAGCCAAATTGTCTGGGGCATTTGAAGGAGTTCCAGGAGGCAGTGAGAACCAGCATTACTTTTCCCCGCTGGCACCTTTGCTGTGGCAGCAAAAGCTGGACGTTTGTCTTTTTTGCTCCGGAGGCTGCCGAAAGCGAAAACAGGTGCTTTTGATGATGGAGTCCGCAGGAAAGCAGAGAGGGCCAAATTGTCTGGGGCATTTGAAGGAGTTCCAGGAGGCAGGGAGAACCAGCATTACTTTTCCCCACTGGCACCTTTGCTGTGGCAGCAAAAGCTGGACGTTTGTCTTTTTTGCTCCGGAGGCTGCCGAAAGCGAAAATAGGTTCTTTTGAGGATGGAGTCCGCAGGAAAGCAGAGAGGACCAAATTGTCTGTGGCATTTGAAAGGGTTCCAGGAGGCAGTGAGAACCAGCATTACTTTTCCCCGCTGGCACCTTTGCTGTGGCAGCAAAAGCTGGACGTTTGTCTTTTTTGCTCCGGAGGCTGCCGAAAGCGAAAACAGGTGCTTTTGATGATGGAGTCCGCAGGAAAGCAGAGAGGGCCAAATTGTCTGGGGCATTTGAAGGAGTTCCAGGAGGCAGTGAGAACCAGCATTACTTTTCCCCGCTGGCACCTTTGCTGTGGCAGCAAAACCTGGACGTTTGTCTTTTTTGCTCCAGAGGCTGCCGAAAGCGAAAACAGGTGCTTTTGATGACGGAGTCCGCAGGAAAGCAGAGAGGGCCAAATTGTCTTTGGCATTTAAAGAAGTTCCAGGAGGCAGTGAGGACCAGCATTACTTTTCCCCGCTGGCACCTTTGTTGTGGCAGCAAAATCTGGACGTTTGTCTTTTTTGCTCCGCAGGTTGCCGAAAGCGAAAACAGGTGCTTTTGAGGATGGAGTCCGCAGGAAAGCAGAGAGGGCCAAATTGTCTGTGGCATTTGAAAGGGTTCCAGGAGGCAGTGAGAACGAGCATTACTTTTCCCCGCTGGCACCTTTGCTGCGGCAGCAAAATCTGGACGTTTGTCTTTTTTGCTCCGCAGGTTGCCGAAAGCGAAAACAGGTGCTTTTGAGGATGGAGTCCGCAGGAAAGCAGAGAGGGCCAAATTGTCTGTGGCATTTGAAAGGGTTCCAGGAGGCAGTGAGAACGAGCATTACTTTTCCCCGCTGGCACCTTTGCTGTGGCAGCAAAAGCTGGACGTTTGTCTTTTTTGCTCCGGAGGCTGCCGAAAGCGAAAATAGGTTCTTTTGAGGATGGAGTCCGCAGGAAAGCAGAGAGGGCCAAATTGTCTGTGGCATTTGAAAGGGTTCCAGGAGGCAGTGAGAACCAGCATTACTTTTCCCCGCTGGCACCTTTGCTGTGGCAGCAAAAGCTGGACGTTTGTCTTTTTTGCTCCGGAGGCTGCCGAAAGCGAAAACAGGTGCTTTTGAGGATGGAGTCCGCAGGAAAGCAGAGAGGACCAAATTGTCTTTGGCATTTAAAGAGGTTCCAGGAGGCAGTGAGGACCAGCATTACTTTTCCCCGCTGGCACCTTTGCTGCGGCAGCAAAAGCTGGACGTTTGTCTTTTTACCACCGGATGGCGCCGAAAGTGAAAAAAGGCGCTTTTGAGGATAGAGTCCGCAGGAAAGCAGAGAGGGCCAAATTGTCTGTGGCATTTGAAAGGGTTCCAGGAGGCAGTGAGAACCAGCATTACTTTTCCCCGCTGGCACCTTTGCTGTGGCAGCAAAAGCTGGACGTTTGTCTTTTTTGCTCCGGAGGTTGCCGAAAGCGAAAATAGGTTCTTTTGAGGATGGAGTCCGCAGGAAAGCAGAGAGGGCCAAATTGTCTGTGGCATTTGAAAGGGTTCCAGGAGGCAGTGAGAACCAGCATTACTTTTCCCCGCTGGCACCTTTGCTGTGGCAGCAAAAGCTGGACGTTTGTCTTTTTTGCTCCGGAGGCTGCCGAAAGCGAAAACAGGTGCTTTTGAGGATGGAGTCCGCAGGAAAGCAGAGAGGGCCAAATTGTCTGTGGCATTTGAAAGGGTTCCAGGAGGCAGTGAGAACCAGCATTACTTTTCCCCGCTGGCACCTTTGCTGTGGCAGCAAAAGCTGGACGTTTGTCTTTTTTGCTCCGGAGGCTGCCGAAAGCGAAAACAGGTGCTTTTGAGGATGGAGTCCGCAGGAAAGCAGAGAGGGCCAAATTGTCTGTGGCATTTGAAAGGGTTCCAGGAGGCAGTGAGAACCAGCATTACTTTTCCCCGCTGGCACCTTTGCTGTGGCAGCAAAAGCTGGACGTTTGTCTTTTTTGCTCCGGAGGCTGCCGAAAGCGAAAACAGGTGCTTTTGAGGATGGAGTCCGCAGGAAAGCAGAGAGAGCCAAATTGTCTGGGGCATTTGAAGGAGTTCCAGGAGGCAGTGAGAACCAGCATTACTTTTCCCTGCTGGCACGTTTGCTGTGGCAGCAAAAGCTGGACGTTTGTCTTTTTTGCTCCGGAGGTTGCCGAATGCGAAAACAGGTGCTTTTGAGGATGGAGTCCGCAGGAAAGCAGAGAGGGCCAAATTGTCTGTGGCATTTGATAGGGTTCCAGGAGGCAGTGAGAACCAGCATTACTTTTCCCCGCTGGCACCTTTGCTGTGGCAGCAAAATCTGGACGTTTGTCTTTTTTGCTCCGGAGGCTGCCGAAAGCGAAAACAGGTGCTTTTGAGGATGGAGTCCGCAGGAAAGCAGAGAGGGCCAAATTGTCTGTGACATTTGAAAGGGTTCCAGGAGGCAGTGAGAACCAGCATTACTTTTCCCCGCTGGCACCTTTGCTGTGGCAGCAAAAGCTGGACGTTTGTCTTTTTTGCTCCGGAGGCTGCCGAAAGCGAAAACAGGTGCTTTTGAGGATGGAGTCCGCAGGAAAGCAGAGAGGGCCAAATTGTCTGTGGCATTTGAAAGGGTTCCAGGAGGCAGTGAGAACCAGCATTACTTTTCCCCGCTGGCACCTTTGCTGTGGCAGCAAAAGCTGGACGTTTGTCTTTTTTGCTCCGGAGGCTGCCGAAAGCGAAAATAGGTGCTTTTGAGGATGGAGTCCGCAGGAAAGCAGAGAGGGCCAAATTGTCTGTGGCATTTGAAAGGGTTCCAGGAGGCAGTGAGAACGAGCATTACTTTTCCCCGCTGGCACCTTTGTTGTGGCAGCAAAAGCTGGACGTTTGTCTTTTTTGCTCCGGAGGCTGCCGAAAGCGAAAACAGGTGCTTTTGAGGATGGAGTCCGCAGGAAAGAAGAGAGAGCCAAATTGTCTGGGGCATTTGAAGGAGTTCCAGGAGGCAGTGAGAACCAGCATTACTTTTCCCCGCTGGCACCTTTGCTGTGGCAGCAAAAGCTGGACGTTTGTCTTTTTTGCTCCGGAGGCTGCCGAAAGCGAAAACAGGTGCTTTTGAGGATGGAGTCCGCAGGAAAGCAGAGAGGGCCAAATTATCTGTGGCATTTGAAAGGGTTCCAGGAGGCAGTGAGAACCAGCATTACTTTTCCCCGTTGGTACCTTTGCTGTGGCAGCAAAAGCTAGACGTTTGTCTTTTTTGCTCCGGAGGCTGCCGAAAGCGAAAACAGGTGCTATTGATGATGGAGTCCGCAGGAAAGCAGAGAGAGCCTAATTGTCTGGGGCATTTGAAGGAGTTCCAGGAGGCAGTGAGAACCAGCATTACTTTTCCCCGCTGGCACGTTTGCTGTGGCAGCAAAAGCTGGACGTTTGTCTTTTTTGCTCCGGAGGTTGCCGAAAGCGAAAACAGCTGCTTTTGAGGATGGATTCCGCAGGAAAGCAGAGAGGGCCAAATTGTCTGTGGCATTTGAAAGGGTTCCAGGAGGCAGTGAGAACCAGCATTACTTTTCCCCGCTGGCACATTTGCTGCGGCAGCAAAAGCTGGACGTTTGTCTTTTTTGCTCCGGAGGCTGCCGAAAGCGAAAACAGGTGCTTTTGAGGATGGAGTCCGCAGGAAAGCAGAGAGGGCCAAATTGTCTGTGGCATTTGAAGGAGTTCCAGGAGGCAGTGAGAACCAGCATTACTTTTCCCCGCTGGCACCTTTGCTGTGGCAGCAAAAGCTGGACGTTTGTCTTTTTTGCTCCGCAGGTTGCCGAAAGCGAAAACAGGTGCTTTTGAGGATGGAGTCCGCAGGAAAGCAGAGAGGGCCAAATTGTCTGTGGCATTTGAAAGGGTTCCAGGAGGCAGTGAGAACGAGCATTACTTTTCCCCGCTGGCACCTTTGCTGCGGCAGCAAAATCTGGACGTTTGTCTTTTTTGCTCCGCAGGTTGCCGAAAGCGAAAACAGGTGCTTTTGACAATGGAGTCCGCAGGAAAGCAGAGAGGGCCAAATTGTCTGTGGCATTTGAAAGGGTTCCAGGAGGCAGTGAGAACGAGCATTACTTTTCCCCGCTGGCACCTTTGCTGTGGCAGCAAAAGCTGGACGTTTGTCTTTTTTGCTCCGGAGGCTGCCGAAAGCGAAAATAGGTTCTTTTGAGGATGGAGTCCGCAGGAAAGCAGAGAGGGCCAAATTGTCTGTGGCATTTGAAAGGGTTCCAGGAGGCAGTGAGAACCAGCATTACTTTTCCCCGCTGGCACCTTTGCTGTGGCAGCAAAAGCTGGACGTTTGTCTTTTTTGCTCCGGAGGCTGCCGAAAGCGAAAACAGGTGCTTTTGAGGATGGAGTCCGCAGGAAAGCAGAGAGAGCCAAATTGTCTGGGGCATTTGAAGGAGTTCCAGGAGGCAGTGAGAACCAGCATTACTTTTCCCTGCTGGCACGTTTGCTGTGGCAGCAAAAGCTGGACGTTTGTCTTTTTTGCTCCGGAGGTTGCCGAATGCGAAAACAGGTGCTTTTGAGGATGGAGTCCGCAGGAAAGCAGAGAGGGCCAAATTGTCTGTGGCATTTGATAGGGTTCCAGGAGGCAGTGAGAACCAGCATTACTTTTCCCCGCTGGCACCTTTGCTGTGGCAGCAAAATCTGGACGTTTGTCTTTTTTGCTCCGGAGGCTGCCGAAAGCGAAAACAGGTGCTTTTGAGGATGGAGTCCGCAGGAAAGCAGAGAGGGCCAAATTGTCTGTGGCATTTGAAAGGGTTCCAGGAGGCAGTGAGAACCAGCATTACTTTTCCCCGCTGGCACCTTTGCTGTGGCAGCAAAAGCTGGACGTTTGTCTTTTTTGCTCCGGAGGCTGCCGAAAGCGAAAATAGGTGCTTTTGAGGATGGAGTCCGCAGGAAAGCAGAGAGGGCCAAATTGTCTGTGGCATTTGAAAGGGTTCCAGGAGGCAGTGAGAACGAGCATTACTTTTCCCCGCTGGCACCTTTGTTGTGGCAGCAAAAGCTGGACGTTTGTCTTTTTTGCTCCGGAGGCTGCCGAAAGCGAAAACAGGTGCTTTTGAGGATGGAGTCCGCAGGAAAGCAGAGAGAGCCAAATTGTCTGGGGCATTTGAAGGAGTTCCAGGAGGCAGTGAGAACCAGCATTACTTTTCCCCGCTGGCACCTTTGCTGTGGCAGCAAAAGCTGGACGTTTGTCTTTTTTGCTCCGGAGGCTGCCGAAAGCGAAAACAGGTGCTTTTGAGGATGGAGTCCGCAGGAAAGCAGAGAGGGCCAAATTATCTGTGGCATTTGAAAGGGTTCCAGGAGGCAGTGAGAACCAGCGTTACTTTTCCCCGTTGGTACCTTTGCTGTGGCAGCAAAAGCTAGACGTTTGTCTTTTTTGCTCCGGAGGCTGCCGAAAGCGAAAACAGGTGCTATTGATGATGGAGTCCGCAGGAAAGCAGAGAGAGCCTAATTGTCTGGGGCATTTGAAGGAGTTCCAGGAGGCAGTGAGAACCAGCATTACTTTTCCCCGCTGGCACGTTTGCTGTGGCAGCAAAAGCTGGACGTTTGTCTTTTTTGCTCCGGAGGCTGCCGAAAGCGAAAACAGGTGCTTTTGAGGATGGAGTCCGCAGGAAAGCAGAGAGGGCCAAATTGTCTGTGACATTTGAAAGGGTTCCAGGAGGCAGTGAGAACCAGCATTACTTTTCCCCGCTGGCACCTTTGCTGTGGCAGCAAAAGCTGGATGTTTGTCTTTTTTGCTCCGGAGGGCGCCGAAAGCGAAAACAGGTGCTTTTGAGGATGGAGTCCGCAGGAAAGCAGAGAGGGCCAAATTGTCTGTGGCATTTGAAAGGGTTCCAGGAGGCAGTGAGAACCAGCATTACTTTTCCCCGCTGGCACCTTTGCTGTGGCAGCAAAAGCTGGACGTTTGTCTTTTTTGCTCCGGAGGCTGCCGAAAGCGAAAACAGGTGCTTTTGAGGATGGAGTCCGCAGGAAAGCAGAGAGGGCCAAATTGTCTGTGGCATTTGAAAGGGTTCCAGGAGGCAGTGAGAACCAGCATTACTTTTCCCCGCTGGCACCTTTGCTGTGGCAGCAAAAGCTGGACGTTTGTCTTTTTTGCTCCGGAGGCTGCCGAAAGCGAAAACAGGTGCTTTTGAGGATGGAGTCCGCAGGAAAGCAGAGAGGGCCAAATTGTCTTTGGCATTTAAAGAGGTTCCAGGAGGCAGTGAGGACCAGCATTACTTTTCCCCGCTGGCACCTTTGCTGCGGCAGCAAAAGCTGGACGTTTGTCTTTTTACCACCGGATGGCGCCGAAAGTGAAAAAAGGCGCTTTTGAGGATGGAGTCCGCAGGAAAGCAGAGAGGGCCAAATTGTCTGGGGCATTTGAAAGGGTTCCAGGAGGCAGTGAGAACCAGCATTACTTTTCCCCGCTGGCACCTTTGTTGTGGCAGCAAAAGCTGGACGTTTGTCTTTTTTGCTCCGGAGGCTGCCGAAAGCGAAAACAGCTGCTTTTGAGGATGGAGTCCGCAGGAAAGCAGAGAGGGCCAAATTGTCTGTGGCATTTGAAAGGGTTCCAGGAGGCAGTGAGAACCAGCATTACTTTTCCCCGCTGGCACATTTGCTGCGGCAGCAAAAGCTGGACGTTTGTCTTTTTTGCTCCGGAGGCTGCCGAAAGCAAAAACAGGTGCTTTTGATGATGGAGTCCGCAGGAAAGCAGAGAGGGCCAAATTGTCTGGGGCATTTGAAGGAGTTCCAGGAGGCAGTGAGAACCAGCATTACTTTTCCCCGCTGGCACCTTTGCTGTGGCAGCAAAAGCTGGACGTTTGTCTTTTTTGCTCCGCAGGTTGCCGAAAGCGAAAACAGGTGCTTTTGAGGATGGAGTCCGCAGGAAAGCAGAGAGGGCCAAATTGTCTGTGGCATTTGAAAGGGTTCCAGGAGGCAGTGAGAACGAGCATTACTTTTCCCCGCTGGCACCTTTGCTGCGGCAGCAAAATCTGGACGTTTGTCTTTTTTGCTCCGCAGGTTGCCGAAAGCGAAAACAGGTGCTTTTGAGGATGGAGTCCGCAGGAAAGCAGAGAGGGCCAAATTGTCTGTGGCATTTGAAAGGGTTCCAGGAGGCAGTGAGAACGAGCATTACTTTTCCCCGCTGGCACCTTTGCTGTGGCAGCAAAAGCTGGACGTTTGTCTTTTTTGCTCCGGAGGCTGCCGAAAGCGAAAATAGGTTCTTTTGAGGATGGAGTCCGCAGGAAAGCAGAGAGGGCCAAATTGTCTGTGGCATTTGAAAGGGTTCCAGGAGGCAGTGAGAACCAGCATTACTTTTCCCCGCTGGCACCTTTGCTGTGGCAGCAAATGCTGGACGTTTGTCTTTTTTGCTCCGGAGGCTGCCGAAAGCGAAAACAGGTGCTTTTGAGGATGGAGTCCGCAGGAAAGCAGAGAGGACCAAATTGTCTTTGGCATTTAAAGAGGTTCCAGGAGGCAGTGAGGACCAGCATTACTTTTCCCCGCTGGCACCTTTGCTGCGGCAGCAAAAGCTGGACGTTTGTCTTTTTACCACCGGATGGCGCCAAAAGTGAAAAAAGGCGCTTTTGAGGATAGAGTCCGCAGGAAAGCAGAGAGGGCCAAATTGTCTGGGGCATTTGAAAGGGTTCCAGGAGGCAGTGAGAACCAGCATTACTTTTCCCCGCTGGCACCTTTGCTGTGGCAGCAAAAGCTGGACGTTTGTCTTTTTTGCTCCGGAGGCTGCCGAAAGCGAAAATAGGTGCTTTTGAGGATGGAGTCCGCAGGAAAGCAGAGAGGGCCAAATTGTCTGTGGCATTTGAAAGGGTTCCAGGAGGCAGTGAGAACCAGCATTACTTTTCCCCGCTGGCACCTTTGCTGTGGCAGCAAAAGCTGGACGTTTGTCTTTTTTGCTCCGGAGGCTGCCGAAAGCGAAAACAGGTGCTTTTGATGATGGAGTCCGCAGGAAAGCAGAGAGGGCCAAATTGTCTTTGGCATTTAAAGAGGTTCCAGGAGGCAGTGAGGACCAGCATTACTTTTCCCCGCTGGCACCTTTGCTGCGGCAGCAAAAGCTGGACGTTTGTCTTTTTACCACCGGATGGCGCCGAAAGCGAAAAAAGGCGCTTTTGAGGATGGAGTCCGCAGGAAAGCAGAGAGGGCCAAATTGTCTGTGGCATTTGAAAGGGTTCCAGGAGGCAGTGAGAACCAGCATTACTTTTCCCCGCTGGCACCTTTGTTGTGGCAGCAAAAGCTGGACGTTTGTCTTTTTTGCTCCGGAGGCTGCCGAAAGCGAAAACAGCTGCTTTTGAGGATGGAGTCCGCAGGAAAGCAGAGAGGGCCAAATTGTCTGTGGCATTTGAAAGGGTTCCAGGAGGCAGTGAGAACCAGCATTACTTTTCCCCGCTGGCACATTTGCTGCGGCAGCAAAAGCTGGACGTTTGTCTTTTTTGCTCCGGAGGCTGCCGAAAGCGAAAACAGGTGCTTTTGAGGATGGAGTCCGCAGGAAAGCAGAGAGGGCCAAATTGTCTGGGGCATTTGAAGGAGTTCCAGGAGGCAGTGAGAACCAGCATTACTTTTCCCCGCTGGCACCTTTGCTGTGGCAGCAAAAGCTGGACGTTTGTCTTTTTTGCTCCGCAGGTTGCCGAAAGCGAAAACAGGTGCTTTTGAGGATGGAGTCCGCAGGAAAGCAGAGAGGGCCAAATTGTCTGTGGCATTTGAAAGGGTTCCAGGAGGCAGTGAGAACGAGCATTACTTTTCCCCGCTGGCACCTTTGCTGCGGCAGCAAAATCTGGACGTTTGTCTTTTTTGCTCCGCAGGTTGCCGAAAGCGAAAACAGGTGCTTTTGAGGATGGAGTCCGCAGGAAAGCAGAGAGGACCAAATTGTCTTTGGCATTTAAAGAGGTTCCAGGAGGCAGTGAGGACCAGCATTACTTTTCCCCGCTGGCACCTTTGCTGCGGCAGCAAAAGCTGGACGTTTGTCTTTTTACCACCGGATGGCGCCGAAAGTGAAAAAAGGCGCTTTTGAGGATAGAGTCCGCAGGAAAGCAGAGAGGGCCAAATTGTCTGGGGCATTTGAAAGGGTTCCAGGAGGCAGTGAGAACCAGCATTACTTTTCCCCGCTGGCACCTTTGCTGTGGCAGCAAAAGCTGGACGTTTGTCTTTTTTTGCTCCGGAGGCTGCCGAAAGCGAAAACAGGTGCTTTTGAGGATGGAGTCCGCAGGAAAGCAGAGAGGGCCAAATTGTCTGTGGCATTTGAAAGGGTTCCAGGAGGCAGTGAGAACCAGCGTTACTTTTCCCCGCTGGCACCTTTGCTGTGGCAGCAAAAGCTGGACGTTTGTCTTTTTTGCTCCGGAGGCTGCCGAAAGCAAAAACAGGTGCTTTTGAGGATGGAGTCCGCAGGAAAGCAGAGAGGGCCAAATTGTCTGTGGCATTTGAAAGGGTTCCAGGAGGCAGTGAGAACCAGCATTACTTTTCCCCGCTGGCACCTTTGCTGTGGCAGCAAAAGCTGGACGTTTGTCTTTTTTGCTCCGGAGGTTGCCGAAAGCGAAAATAGGTGCTTTTGAGGATGGAGTCCGCAGGAAAGCAGAGAGGGCCAAATTGTCTGTGGCATTTGAAAGGGTTCCAGGAGGCAGTGAGAACCAGCATTACTTTTCCCCGCTGGCACCTTTGCTGTGGCAGCAAAAGCTGGACGTTTGTCTTTTTTGCTCCGGAGGCTGCCGAAAGCGAAAACAGGTGCTTTTGAGGATGGAGTCCGCAGGAAAGCAGAGAGGGCCAAATTGTCTGTGGCATTTGAAAGGGTTCCAGGAGGCAGTGAGAACCAGCATTACTTTTCCCCGCTGGCACCTTTGCTGTGGCAGCAAAAGCTGGACGTTTGTCTTTTTTGCTCCGGAGGCTGCCGAAAGCGAAAACAGGTGCTTTTGAGGATGGAGTCCGCAGGAAAGCAGAGAGGGCCAAATTGTCTGTGGCATTTGAAAGGGTTCCAGGAGGCAGTGAGAACCAGCATTACTTTTCCCCGCTGGCACCTTTGCTGTGGCAGCAAAAGCTGGACGTTTGTCTTTTTTGCTCCGGAGGCTGCCGAAAGCGAAAACAGGTTCTTTTGAGGATGGAGTCCGCAGGAAAGCAGAGAGAGCCAAATTGTCTGGGGCATTTGAAGGAGTTCCAGGAGGCAGTGAGAACCAGCATTACTTTTCCCTGCTGGCACGTTTGCTGTGGCAGCAAAAGCTGGACGTTTGTCTTTTTTGCTCCGGAGGTTGCTGAATGCGAAAACAGGTGCTTTTGAGGATGGAGTCCGCAGGAAAGCAGAGAGGGCCAAATTGTCTGTGGCATTTGATAGGGTTCCAGGAGGCAGTGAGAACCAGCATTACTTTTCCCTGCTGGCACGTTTGCTGTGGCAGCAAAAGCTGGACGTTTGTCTTTTTTGCTCCGGAGGTTGCCGAATGCGAAAACAGGTGCTTTTGAGGATGGAGTCCGCAGGAAAGCAGAGAGGGCCAAATTGTCTGTGGCATTTGATAGGGTTCCAGGAGGCAGTGAGAACCAGCATTACTTTTCCCCGCTGGCACCTTTGCTGTGGCAGCAAAATCTGGACGTTTGTCTTTTTACCACCGGAGGCTGCCGAAAGCAAAAACAGGTGCTTTTGAGGATGGAGTCCGCAGGAAAGCAGAGAGGGCCAAATTGTCTGTGACATTTGAAAGGGTTCCAGGAGGCAGTGAGAACCAGCATTACTTTTCCCCGCTGGCACCTTTGCTGTGGCAGCAAAAGCTGGACGTTTGTCTTTTTTGCTCCGGAGGCTGCCGAAAGCGAAAATAGGTGCTTTTGAGGATGGAGTCCGCAGGAAAGCAGAGAGGGCCAAATTGTCTGTGGCATTTGAAAGGGTTCCAGGAGGCAGTGAGAACCAGCATTACTTTTCCCCGCTGGCACCTTTGCTGTGGCAGCAAAAGCTGGACGTTTGTCTTTTTTGCTCCGGAGGCTGCCGAAAGCGAAAATAGGTGCTTTTGAGGATGGAGTCCGCAGGAAAGCAGAGAGGGCCAAATTGTCTGTGGCATTTGAAAGGGTTCCAGGAGGCAGTGAGAACCAGCATTACTTTTCTCCGCTGGCACCTTTGTTGTGGCAGCAAAAGCTGGACGTTTGTCTTTTTTGCTCCGGAGGCTGCCGAAAGCGAAAACAGGTGCTTTTGAGGATGGAGTCCGCAGGAAAGCAGAGAGAGCCAAATTGTCTTTGGCATTTGAAGGAGTTCCAGGAGGCAGTGAGAACCAGCATTACTTTTCCCCGCTGGCACCTTTGCTGTGGCAGCAAAAGCTGGACGTTTGTCTTTTTTGCTCCGGAGGCTGCCGAAAGCGAAAATAGGTGCTTTTGAGGATGGAGTCCGCAGGAAAGCAGAGAGGGCCAAATTGTCTGTGGCATTTGAAAGGGTTCCAGGAGGCAGTGAGAACCAGCATTACTTTTCCCCGCTGGCACCTTTGCTGTGGCAGCAAAAGCTGGACGTTTGTCTTTTTTGCTCCGGAGGCTGCCGAAAGCGAAAACAGGTTCTTTTGAGGATGGAGTCCGCAGGAAAGCAGAGAGAGCCAAATTGTCTGGGGCATTTGAAGGAGTTCCAGGAGGCAGTGAGAACCAGCATTACTTTTCCCTGCTGGCACGTTTGCTGTGGCAGCAAAAGCTGGACGTTTGTCTTTTTTGCTCCGGAGGTTGCCGAATGCGAAAACAGGTGCTTTTGAGGATGGAGTCCGCAGGAAAGCAGAGAGGGCCAAATTGTCTGTGGCATTTGATAGGGTTCCAGGAGGCAGTGAGAACCAGCATTACTTTTCCCTGCTGGCACGTTTGCTGTGGCAGCAAAAGCTGGACGTTTGTCTTTTTTGCTCCGGAGGTTGCCGAATGCGAAAACAGGTGCTTTTGAGGATGGAGTCCGCAGGAAAGCAGAGAGGGCCAAATTGTCTGTGGCATTTGATAGGGTTCCAGGAGGCAGTGAGAACCAGCATTACTTTTCCCCGCTGGCACCTTTGCTGTGGCAGCAAAATCTGGACGTTTGTCTTTTTACCACCGGAGGCTGCCGAAAGCAAAAACAGGTGCTTTTGAGGATGGAGTCCGCAGGAAAGCAGAGAGGGCCAAATTGTCTGTGACATTTGAAAGGGTTCCAGGAGGCAGTGAGAACCAGCATTACTTTTCCCCGCTGGCACCTTTGCTGTGGCAGCAAAAGCTGGACGTTTGTCTTTTTTGCTCCGGAGGCTGCCGAAAGCGAAAATAGGTGCTTTTGAGGATGGAGTCCGCAGGAAAGCAGAGAGGGCCAAATTGTCTGTGGCATTTGAAAGGGTTCCAGGAGGCAGTGAGAACCAGCATTACTTTTCTCCGCTGGCACCTTTGTTGTGGCAGCAAAAGCTGGACGTTTGTCTTTTTTGCTCCGGAGGCTGCCGAAAGCGAAAACAGGTGCTTTTGAGGATGGAGTCCGCAGGAAAGCAGAGAGAGCCAAATTGTCTTTGGCATTTGAAGGAGTTCCAGGAGGCAGTGAGAACCAGCATTACTTTTCCCCGCTGGCACCTTTGCTGTGGCAGCAAAAGCTGGACGTTTGTCTTTTTTGCTCCGGAGGCTGCCGAAAGCGAAAACAGGTGCTTTTGAGGATGGAGTCCGCAGGAAAGCAGAGAGGGCCAAATTGTCTGTGGCATTTGAAAGGGTTCCAGGAGGCAGTGAGAACCAGCATTACTTTTCCCCGTTGGTACCTTTGCTGTGGCAGCAAAAGCTAGACGTTTGTCTTTTTTGCTCCGGAGGCTGCCGAAAGCGAAAACAGGTGCTATTGATGATGGAGTCCGCAGGAAAGCAGAGAGAGCCTAATTGTCTGGGGCATTTGAAGGAGTTCCAGGAGGCAGTGAGAACCAGCATTACTTTTCCCCGCTGGCACGTTTGCTGTGGCAGCAAAAGCTGGACGTTTGTCTTTTTTGCTCCGGAGGCTGCCGAAAGCGAAAACAGGTGCTTTTGAGGATGGAGTCCGCAGCAAAGCAGAGAGGGCCAAATTGTCTGTGGCATTTGATAGGGTTCCAGGAGGCAGTGAGAACCAGCATTACTTTTCCCCGCTGGCACCTTTGCTGTGGCAGCAAAATCTGGACGTTTGTCTTTTTTGCTCCGGAGGCTGCCAAAAGCGAAAACAGGTGCTTTTGAGGATGGAGTCCGCAGGAAAGCAGAGAGGGCCAAATTGTCTGTGACATTTGAAAGGGTTCCAGGAGGCAGTGAGAACCAGCATTACTTTTCCCCGCTGGCACCTTTGCTGTGGCAGCAAAAGCTGGATGTTTGTCTTTTTTGCTCCGGAGGGCGCCGAAAGCGAAAACAGGTGCTTTTGAGGATGGAGTCCGCAGGAAAGCAGAGAGGGCCAAATTGTCTGTGGCATTTGAAAGGGTTCCAGGAGGCAGTGAGAACCAGCATTACTTTTCCCCGCTGGCACCTTTGCTGTGGCAGCAAAAGCTGGACGTTTGTCTTTTTTGCTCCGGAGGCTGCCGAAAGCGAAAATAGGTGCTTTTGAGGATGGAGTCCGCAGGAAAGCAGAGAGGGCCAAATTGTCTGTGGCATTTGAAAGGGTTCCAGGAGGCAGTGAGAACCAGCATTACTTTTCCCCGCTGGCACCTTTGCTGTGGCAGCAAAAGCTGGACGTTTGTCTTTTTTGCTCCGGAGGCTGCCGAAAGCGAAAACAGGTGCTTTTGATGATGGAGTCCGCAGGAAAGCAGAGAGGGCCAAATTGTCTTTGGCATTTAAAGAGGTTCCAGGAGGCAGTGAGGACCAGCATTACTTTTCCCCGCTGGCACCTTTGCTGCGGCAGCAAAAGCTGGACGTTTGTCTTTTTACCACCGGATGGCGCCGAAAGTGAAAAAAGGCGCTTTTGAGGATGGAGTCCGCAGGAAAGCAGAGAGGGCCAAATTGTCTGTGGCATTTGAAAGGGTTCCAGGAGGCAGTGAGAACCAGCATTACTTTTCCCCGCTGGCACCTTTGTTGTGGCAGCAAAAGCTGGACGTTTGTCTTTTTTGCTCCGGAGGCTGCCGAAAGCGAAAACAGCTGCTTTTGAGGATGGAGTCCGCAGGAAAGCAGAGAGGGCCAAATTGTCTGTGGCATTTGAAAGGGTTCCAGGAGGCAGTGAGAACCAGCATTACTTTTCCCCGCTGGCACCTTTGCTGCGGCAGCAAAAGCTGGACGTTTGTCTTTTTTGCTCCGGAGGTTGCCGAAAGCGAAAACAGGTGCTTTTGAGGATGGAGTCCGCAGGAAAGCAGAGAGGGCCAAATTGTCTTTGGCATTTAAAGAGGTTCCAGGAGGCAGTGAGGACCAGCATTACTTTTCCCCGCTGGCACCTTTGCTGCGGCAGCAAAATCTGGACGTTTGTCTTTTTTGCTCCGGAGGCTGCCGAAAGCGAAAACAGGTGCTTTTGAGGATGGAGTCCGCAGGAAAGCAGAGAGGGCCAAATTGTCTGTGGCATTTGAAAGGGTTCCAGGAGGCAGTGAGAACGAGCATTACTTTTCCCCGCTGGCACCTTTGCTGCGGCAGCAAAATATGGACGTTTGTCTTTTTTGCTCCGCAGGTTGCCGAAAGCGAAAACAGGTGCTTTTGAGGATGGAGTCCGCAGGAAAGCAGAGAGGGCCAAATTGTCTGTGGCATTTGAAAGGGTTCCAGGAGGCAGTGAGAACGAGCATTACTTTTCCCCGCTGGCACCTTTGCTGTGGCAGCAAAAGCTGGACATTTGTCTTTTTTGCTCCGGAGGCTGCCGAAAGCGAAAATAGGTTCTTTTGAGGATGGAGTCCGCAGGAAAGCAGAGAGGGCAAAATTGTCTGTGGCATTTGAAAGGGTTCCAGGAGGCAGTGAGAACCAGCATTACTTTTCCCCGCTGGCACCTTTGCTGTGGCAGCAAAAGCTGGACGTTTGTCTTTTTTGCTCCGGAGGCTGCCGAAAGCGAAAACAGGTGCTTTTGATGATGGAGTCCGCAGGAAAGCAGAGAGGGCCAAATTGTCTTTGGCATTTAAAGAGGTTCCAGGAGGCAGTGAGGACCAGCATTACTTTTCCCCGCTGGCACCTTTGCTGCGGCAGCAAAAGCTGGACGTTTGTCTTTTTACCACCGGATGGCGCCGAAAGTGAAAAAAGGCGCTTTTGAGGATAGAGTCCGCAGGAAAGCAGAGAGGGCCAAATTGTCTGGGGCATTTGAAAGGGTTCCAGGAGGCAGTGAGAACCAGCGTTACTTTTCCCCGCTGGCACCTTTGCTGTGGCAGCAAAAGCTGGACGTTTGTCTTTTTTGCTCCGGAGGCTGCCGAAAGCAAAAACAGGTGCTTTTGAGGATGGAGTCCGCAGGAAAGCAGAGAGGGCCAAATTGTCTGTGGCATTTGAAAGGGTTCCAGGAGGCAGTGAGAACCAGCATTACTTTTCCCCGCTGGCACCTTTGCTGTGGCAGCAAAAGCTGGACGTTTGTCTTTTTTGCTCCGGAGGTTGCCGAAAGCGAAAACAGGTGCTTTTGATGATGGAGTCCGCAGGAAAGCAGAGAGGGCCAAATTGTCTGTGGCATTTGAAAGGGTTCCAGGAGGCAGTGAGAACCAGCATTACTTTTCCCCGCTGGCACCTTTGCTGTGGCAGCAAAAGCTGGACGTTTGTCTTTTTTGCTCCGGAGGCTGCCGAAAGCGAAAACAGGTGCTTTTGAGGATGGAGTCCGCAGGAAAGCAGAGAGGGCCAAATTGTCTGTGGCATTTGAAAGGGTTCCAGGAGGCAGTGAGAACCAGCATTACTTTTCCCCGCTGGCACCTTCGCTGTGGCAGCAAAAGCTGGACGTTTGTCTTTTTTGCTCCGGAGGCTGCCGAAAGCGAAAACAGGTGCTTTTGAGGATGGAGTCCGCAGGAAAGCAGAGAGAGCCAAATTGTCTGGGGCATTTGAAGGAGTTCCAGGAGGCAGTGAGAACCAGCATTACTTTACCCTGCTGGCACGTTTGCTGTGGCAGCAAAAGCTGGACGTTTGTCTTTTTTGCTCCGGAGGTTGCCGAAAGCGAAAACAGGTGCTTTTGAGGATGGAGTCCGCAGGAAAGCAGAGAGGGCCAAATTGTCTGTGGCATTTGATAGGGTTCCAGGAGGAAGTGAGAACCAGCATTACTTTTCCCCGCTGGCACCTTTGCTGTGGCAGCAAAATCTGGACGTTTGTCTTTTTTGCTCCGGAGGCTGCCAAAAGCGAAAACAGGTGCTTTTGAGGATGGAGTCCGCAGGAAAGCAGAGAGGGCCAAATTGTCTGTGACATTTGAAAGGGTTCCAGGAGGCAGTGAGAACCAGCATTACTTTTCCCCGCTGGCACCTTTGCTGTGGCAGCAAAAGCTGGACGTTTGTCTTTTTTGCTCCGGAGGCTGCCGAAAGCGAAAACAGGTGCTTTTGAGGATGGAGTCCGCAGGAAAGCAGAGAGGGCCAAATTGTCTGTGGCATTTGAAAGGGTTCCAGGAGGCAGTGAGAACCAGCATTACTTTTCCCCGCTGGCACCTTTGCTGTGGCAGCAAAAGCTGGACGTTTGTCTTTTTTGCTCCGGAGGCTGCCGAAAGCGAAAATAGGTGCTTTTGAGGATGGAGTCCGCAGGAAAGCAGAGAGGGCCAAATTGTCTGTGGCATTTGAAAGGGTTCCAGGAGGCAGTGAGAACGAGCATTACTTTTCCCCGCTGGCACCTTTGCTGTGGCAGCAAAAGCTGGACGTTTGTCTTTTTTGCTCCGGAGGCTGCCGAAAGCGAAAACAGGTGCTTTTGAGGATGGAGTCCGCAGGAAAGCAGAGAGAGCCAAATTGTCTTTGGCATTTGAAGGAGTTCCAGGAGGCAGTGAGAACCAGCATTACTTTTCCCCGCTGGCACCTTTGCTGTGGCAGCAAAAGCTGGACGTTTGTCTTTTTTGCTCCAGAGGCTGCCGAAAGCGAAAACAGGTGCTTTTGAGGATGGAGTCCGCAGGAAAGCAGAGAGGGACAAATTGTCTTTGGCATTTAAAGAGGTTCCAGGAGGCAGTGAGGACCAGCATTACTTTTCCCCGCTGGCACCTTTGCTGCGGCAGCAAAATCTGGACGTTTGTCTTTTTTGCTCCGGAGGCTGCCGAAAGCGAAAACAGGTGCTTTTGAGGATGGAGTCCGCAGGAAAGCAGAGAGGGCCAAATTGTCTGTGGCATTTGAAAGGATTCCAGGAGGCAGTGAGAACGTGCATTACTTTTCCCCGCTGGCACCTTTGCTGCGGCAGCAAAATATGGACGTTTGTCTTTTTTGCTCTGCAGGTTGCCGAAAGCGAAAACAGGTGCTTTTGAGGATGGAGTCCGCAGGAAAGCAGAGAGGGCCAAATTGTCTGTGGCATTTGAAAGGGTTCCAGGAGGCAGTGAGAACGAGCATTACTTTTCCCCGCTGGCACCTTTGCTGTGGCAGCAAAAGCTGGACGTTTGTCTTTTTTGCTCCGGAGGCTGCCGAAAGCGAAAATAGGTTCTTTTGAGGATGGAGTCCGCAGGAAAGCAGAGAGGGCCAAATTGTCTGTGGCATTTGAAAGGGTTCCAGGAGGCAGTGAGAACCAGCATTACTTTTCCCCGCTGGCACCTTTGCTGTGGCAGCAAAAGCTGGACGTTTGTCTTTTTTGCTCCGGAGGCTGCCGAAAGCGAAAACAGGTGCTTTTGAGGATGGAGTCCGCAGGAAAGCAGAGAGGGCCAAATTGTCTTTGGCATTTAAAGAGGTTCCAGGAGGCAGTGAGGACCAGCATTACTTTTCCCCGCTGGCACCTTTGCTGCGGCAGCAAAAGCTGGACGTTTGTCTTTTTACCACCGGATGGCGCCGAAAGTGAAAAAAGGCGCTTTTGAGGATAGAGTCCGCAGGAAAGCAGAGAGGGCCAAATTGTCTGTGGCATTTGAAAGGGTTCCAGGAGGCAGTGAGAACCAGCGTTACTTTTCCCCGCTGGCACCTTTGCTGTGGCAGCAAAAGCTGGACGTTTGTCTTTTTTGCTCCGGAGGCTGCCGAAAGCAAAAACAGGTGCTTTTGAGGATGGAGTCCGCAGGAAAGCAGAGAGGGCCAAATTGTCTGTGGCATTTGAAAGGGTTCCAGGAGGCAGTGAGAACCAGCATTACTTTTCCCCGCTGGCACCTTTGCTGCGGCAGCAAAAGCTGGACGTTTGTCTTTTTACCACCGGATGGCGCCGAAAGTGAAAAAAGGCGCTTTTGAGGATAGAGTCCGCAGGAAAGCAGAGAGGGCCAAATTGTCTGGGGCATTTGAAAGGGTTCCAGGAGGCAGTGAGAACCAGCGTTACTTTTCCCCGCTGGCACCTTTGCTGTGGCAGCAAAAGCTGGACGTTTGTCTTTTTTGCTCCGGAGGCTGCCGAAAGCAAAAACAGGTGCTTTTGAGGATGGAGTCCGCAGGAAAGCAGAGAGGGCCAAATTGTCTGTGGCATTTGAAAGGGTTCCAGGAGGCAGTGAGAACCAGCATTACTTTTCCCCGCTGGCACCTTTGCTGTGGCAGCAAAAGCTGGACGTTTGTCTTTTTTGCTCCGGAGGTTGCCGAAAGCGAAAACAGGTGCTTTTGAGGATGGAGTCCGCAGGAAAGCAGAGAGGGCCAAATTGTCTGTGGCATTTGAAAGGGTTCCAGGAGGCAGTGAGAACCAGCATTACTTTTCCCCGCTGGCACCTTTGCTGTGGCAGCAAAAGCTGGACGTTTGTCTTTTTTGCTCCGGAGGCTGCCGAAAGCGAAAACAGGTGCTTTTGAGGATGGAGTCCGCAGGAAAGCAGAGAGGGCCAAATTGTCTGTGGCATTTGAAAGGGTTCCAGGAGGCAGTGAGAACCAGCATTACTTTTCCCCGCTGGCACCTTCGCTGTGGCAGCAAAAGCTGGACGTTTGTCTTTTTTGCTCCGGAGGCTGCCGAAAGCGAAAACAGGTGCTTTTGAGGATGGAGTCCGCAGGAAAGCAGAGAGAGCCAAATTGTCTGGGGCATTTGAAGGAGTTCCAGGAGGCAGTGAGAACCAGCATTACTTTTCCCTGCTGGCACGTTTGCTGTGGCAGCAAAAGCTGGACGTTTGTCTTTTTTGCTCCGGAGGTTGCCGAAAGCGAAAACAGGTGCTTTTGAGGATGGAGTCCGCAGGAAAGCAGAGAGGGCCAAATTGTCTGTGGCATTTGATAGGGTTCCAGGAGGCAGTGAGAACCAGCATTACTTTTCCCCGCTGGCACCTTTGCTGTGGCAGCAAAATCTGGACGTTTGTCTTTTTTGCTCCGGAGGCTGCCAAAAGCGAAAACAGGTGCTTTTGAGGATGGAGTCCGCAGGAAAGCAGAGAGGGCCAAATTGTCTGTGACATTTGAAAGGGTTCCAGGAGGCAGTGAGAACCAGCATTACTTTTCCCCGCTGGCACCTTCGCTGTGGCAGCAAAAGCTGGACGTTTGTCTTTTTTGCTCCGGAGGCTGCCGAAAGCGAAAACAGGTGCTTTTGAGGATGGAGTCCGCAGGAAAGCAGAGAGGGCCAAATTGTCTGGGGCATTTGAAGGAGTTCCAGGAGGCAGTGAGAACCAGCATTACTTTTCCCCGCTGGCACCTTTGCTGTGGCAGCAAAAGCTGGACGTTTGTCTTTTTTGCTCCGCAGGTTGCCGAAAGCGAAAACAGGTGCTTTTGAGGATGGAGTCCGCAAGAAAGCAGAGAGGGCCAAATTGTCTGTGGCATTTGAAAGGGTTCCAGGAGGCAGTGAGAACGAGCATTACTTTTCCCCGCTGGCACCTTTGCTGCGGCAGCAAAATCTGGACGTTTGTCTTTTTTGCTCCGCAGGTTGCCGAAAGCGAAAACAGGTGCTTTTGAGGATGGAGTCCGCAGGAAAGCAGAGAGGACCAAATTGTCTTTGGCATTTAAAAAGGTTCCAGGAGGCAGTGAGGACCAGCATTACTTTTCCCCGCTGGCACCTTTGCTGCGGCAGCAAAAGCTGGACGTTTGTCTTTTTACCACCGGATGGCGCCGAAAGTGAAAAAAGGCGCTTTTGAGGATAGAGTCCGCAGGAAAGCAGAGAGGGCCAAATTGTCTGGGGCATTTGAAAGGGTTCCAGGAGGCAGTGAGAACCAGCATTACTTTTCCCCGCTGGCACCTTTGCTGTGGCAGCAAAAGCTGGACGTTTGTCTTTTTTGCTCCGGAGGCTGCCGAAAGCGAAAACAGGTGCTTTTGAGGATGGAGTCCGCAGGAAAGCAGAGAGGGCCAAATTGTCTGTGGCATTTGAAAGGGTTCCAGGAGGCAGTGAGAACCAGCGTTACTTTTCCCCGCTGGCACCTTTGCTGTGGCAGCAAAAGCTGGACGTTTGTCTTTTTTGCTCCGGAGGCTGCCGAAAGCGAAAACAGGTGCTTTTGAGGATGGAGTCCGCAGGAAAGCAGAGAGGGCCAAATTGTCTGTGGCATTTGAAAGGGTTCCAGGAGGCAGTGAGAACCAGCATTACTTTTCCCCGCTGGCACCTTTGCTGTGGCAGCAAAAGCTGGACGTTTGTCTTTTTTGCTCCGGAGGCTGCCGAAAGCGAAAACAGGTGCTTTTGAGGATGGAGTCCGCAGGAAAGCAGAGAGAGCCAAATTGTCTGGGGCATTTGAAGGAGTTCCAGGAGGCAGTGAGAACCAGCATTACTTTTCCCTGCTGGCACGTTTGCTGTGGCAGCAAAAGCTGGACGTTTGTCTTTTTTGCTCCGGAGGTTGCCGAATGCGAAAACAGGTGCTTTTGAGGATGGAGTCCGCAGGAAAGCAGAGAGGGCCAAATTGTCTGTGGCATTTGATAGGGTTCCAGGAGGCAGTGAGAACCAGCATTACTTTTCCCCGCTGGCACCTTTGCTGTGGCAGCAAAATCTGGACGTTTGTCTTTTTACCACCGGAGGCTGCCGAAAGCAAAAACAGGTGCTTTTGAGGATGGAGTCCGCAGGAAAGCAGAGAGGGCCAAATTGTCTGTGACATTTGAAAGGGTTCCAGGAGGCAGTGAGAACCAGCATTACTTTTCCCCGCTGGCACCTTTGCTGTGGCAGCAAAAGCTGGACGTTTGTCTTTTTTGCTCCGGAGGCTGCCGAAAGCGAAAACAGGTGCTTTTGAGGATGGAGTCCACAGGAAAGCAGAGAGGGCCAAATTGTCTGTGGCATTTGAAAGGGTTCCAGGAGGCAGTGAGAACCAGCATTACTTTTCCCCGCTGGCACCTTTGCTGTGGCAGCAAAAGCTGGACGTTTGTCTTTTTTGCTCCGGAGGCTGCCGAAAGCGAAAATAGGTGCTTTTGAGGATGGAGTCCGCAGGAAAGCAGAGAGGGCCAAATTGTCTGGGGCATTTGAAAGGGTTCCAGGAGGCAGTGAGAACCAGCATTACTTTTCTCCGCTGGCACCTTTGTTGTGGCAGCAAAAGCTGGACGTTTGTCTTTTTTGCTCCGGAGGCTGCCGAAAGCGAAAACAGGTGCTTTTGAGGATGGAGTCCGCAGGAAAGCAGAGAGAGCCAAATTGTCTTTGGCATTTGAAGGAGTTCCAGGAGGCAGTGAGAACCAGCATTACTTTTCCCCGCTGGCACCTTTGCTGTGGCAGCAAAAGCTGGACGTTTGTCTTTTTTGCTCCGGAGGCTGCCGAAAGCGAAAACAGGTGCTTTTGAGGATGGAGTCCGCAGGAAAGCAGAGAGGGCCAAATTGTCTGTGACATTTGAAAGGGTTCCAGGAGGCAGTGAGAACCAGCATTACTTTTCCCCGCTGGCACCTTTGCTGTGGCAGCAAAAGCTGGATGTTTGTCTTTTTTGCTCCGGAGGGCGCCGAAAGCGAAAACAGGTGCTTTTGAGGATGGAGTCCGCAGGAAAGCAGAGAGGGCCAAATTGTCTGTGGCATTTGAAAGGGTTCCAGGAGGCAGTGAGAACGAGCATTACTTTTCCCCGCTGGCACCTTTGCTGTGGCAGCAAAAGCTGGACGTTTGTCTTTTTTGCTCCGGAGGCTGCCGAAAGCGAAAATAGGTGCTTTTGAGGATGGAGTCCGCAGGAAAGCAGAGAGGGCCAAATTGTCTGTGGCATTTGAAAGGGTTCCAGGAGGCAGTGAGAACCAGCATTACTTTTCCCCGCTGGCACCTTTGCTGTGGCAGCAAAAGCTGGACGTTTGTCTTTTTTGCTCCGGAGGCTGCCGAAAGCGAAAACAGGTGCTTTTGATGATGGAGTCCGCAGGAAAGCAGAGAGGGCCAAATTGTCTTTGGCATTTAAAGAGGTTCCAGGAGGCAGTGAGGACCAGCATTACTTTTCCCCGCTGGCACCTTTGCTGCGGCAGCAAAAGCTGGACGTTTGTCTTTTTTGCTCCGGAGGCTGCCGAAAGCGAAAACAGGTGCTTTTGAGGATGGAGTCCGCAGGAAAGCAGAGAGGGCCAAATTGTCTGTGGCATTTGAAAGGGTTCCAGGAGGCAGTGAGAACGTGCATTACTTTTCCCCGCTGGCACCTTTGCTGCGGCAGCAAAATATGGACGTTTGTCTTTTTTGCTCCGCAGGTTGCCGAAAGCGAAAACAGGTGCTTTTGAGGATGGAGTCCGCAGGAAAGCAGAGAGGGCCAAATTGTCTGTGGCATTTGAAAGGGTTCCAGGAGGCAGTGAGAACGAGCATTACTTTTCCCCGCTGGCACCTTTGCTGTGGCAGCAAAAGCTGGACGTTTGTCTTTTTTGCTCCGGAGGCTGCCGAAAGCGAAAATAGGTTCTTTTGAGGATGGAGTCCGCAGGAAAGCAGAGAGGGCCAAATTGTCTGTGGCATTTGAAAGGGTTCCAGGAGGCAGTGAGAACCAGCATTACTTTTCCCCGCTGGCACCTTTGCTGTGGCAGCAAAAGCTGGACGTTTGTCTTTTTTGCTCCGGAGGCTGCCGAAAGCGAAAACAGGTGCTTTTGAGGATGGAGTCCGCAGGAAAGCAGAGAGGGCCAAATTGTCTTTGGCATTTAAAGAGGTTCCAGGAGGCAGTGAGGACCAGCATTACTTTTCCCCGCTGGCACCTTTGCTGCGGCAGCAAAAGCTGGACGTTTGTCTTTTTACCACCGGATGGCGCCGAAAGTGAAAAAAGGCGCTTTTGAGGATAGAGTCCGCAGGAAAGCAGAGAGGGCCAAATTGTCTGGGGCATTTGAAAGGGTTCCAGGAGGCAGTGAGAACCAGCGTTACTTTTCCCCGCTGGCACCTTTGCTGTGGCAGCAAAAGCTGGACGTTTGTCTTTTTTGCTCCGGAGGCTGCCGAAAGCAAAAACAGGTGCTTTTGAGGATGGAGTCCGCAGGAAAGCAGAGAGGGCCAAATTGTCTGTGGCATTTGAAAGGGTTCCAGGAGGCAGTGAGAACCAGCATTACTTTTCCCCGCTGGCACCTTTGCTGCGGCAGCAAAAGCTGGACGTTTGTCTTTTTACCACCGGATGGCGCCGAAAGTGAAAAAAGGCGCTTTTGAGGATAGAGTCCGCAGGAAAGCAGAGAGGGCCAAATTGTCTGGGGCATTTGAAAGGGTTCCAGGAGGCAGTGAGAACCAGCGTTACTTTTCCCCGCTGGCACCTTTGCTGTGGCAGCAAAAGCTGGACGTTTGTCTTTTTTGCTCCGGAGGCTGCCGAAAGCGAAAACAGGTGCTTTTGAGGATGGAGTCCGCAGGAAAGCAGAGAGGGCCAAATTGTCTGTGACATTTGAAAGGGTTCCAGGAGGCAGTGAGAACCAGCATTACTTTTCCCCGCTGGCACCTTTGCTGTGGCAGCAAAAGCTGGATGTTTGTCTTTTTTGCTCCGGAGGGCGCCGAAAGCGAAAACAGGTGCTTTTGAGGATGGAGTCCGCAGGAAAGCAGAGAGGGCCAAATTGTCTGTGGCATTTGAAAGGGTTCCAGGAGGCAGTGAGAACCAGCATTACTTTTCCCCGCTGGCACCTTTGCTGTGGCAGCAAAAGCTGGACGTTTGTCTTTTTTGCTCCGGAGGCTGCCGAAAGCGAAAATAGGTGCTTTTGAGGATGGAGTCCGCAGGAAAGCAGAGAGGGCCAAATTGTCTGTGGCATTTGAAAGGGTTCCAGGAGGCAGTGAGAACCAGCATTACTTTTCCCCGCTGGCACCTTTGCTGTGGCAGCAAAAGCTGGACGTTTGTCTTTTTTGCTCCGGAGGCTGCCGAAAGCGAAAACAGGTGCTTTTGATGATGGAGTCCGCAGGAAAGCAGAGAGGGCCAAATTGTCTTTGGCATTTAAAGAGGTTCCAGGAGGCAGTGAGGACCAGCATTACTTTTCCCCGCTGGCACCTTTGCTGCGGCAGCAAAAGCTGGACGTTTGTCTTTTTTGCTCCGGAGGCTGCCGAAAGCGAAAACAGGTGCTTTTGAGGATGGAGTCCGCAGGAAAGCAGAGAGGGCCAAATTGTCTGTGGCATTTGAAAGGGTTCCAGGAGGCAGTGAGAACGTGCATTACTTTTCCCCGCTGGCACCTTTGCTGCGGCAGCAAAATATGGACGTTTGTCTTTTTTGCTCCGCAGGTTGCCGAAAGCGAAAACAGGTGCTTTTGAGGATGGAGTCCGCAGGAAAGCAGAGAGGGCCAAATTGTCTGTGGCATTTGAAAGGGTTCCAGGAGGCAGTGAGAACGAGCATTACTTTTCCCCGCTGGCACCTTTGCTGTGGCAGCAAAAGCTGGACGTTTGTCTTTTTTGCTCCGGAGGCTGCCGAAAGCGAAAATAGGTTCTTTTGAGGATGGAGTCCGCAGGAAAGCAGAGAGGGCCAAATTGTCTGTGGCATTTGAAAGGGTTCCAGGAGGCAGTGAGAACCAGCATTACTTTTCCCCGCTGGCACCTTTGCTGTGGCAGCAAAAGCTGGACGTTTGTCTTTTTTGCTCCGGAGGCTGCCGAAAGCGAAAACAGGTGCTTTTGAGGATGGAGTCCGCAGGAAAGCAGAGAGGGCCAAATTGTCTTTGGCATTTAAAGAGGTTCCAGGAGGCAGTGAGGACCAGCATTACTTTTCCCCGCTGGCACCTTTGCTGCGGCAGCAAAAGCTGGACGTTTGTCTTTTTACCACCGGATGGCGCCGAAAGTGAAAAAAGGCGCTTTTGAGGATAGAGTCCGCAGGAAAGCAGAGAGGGCCAAATTGTCTGGGGCATTTGAAAGGGTTCCAGGAGGCAGTGAGAACCAGCGTTACTTTTCCCCGCTGGCACCTTTGCTGTGGCAGCAAAAGCTGGACGTTTTTCTTTTTTGCTCCGGAGGCTGCCGAAAGCAAAAACAGGTGCTTTTGAGGATGGAGTCCGCAGGAAAGCAGAGAGGGCCAAATTGTCTGTGGCATTTGAAAGGGTTCCAGGAGGCAGTGAGAACCAGCATTACTTTTCCCCGCTGGCACCTTTGCTGCGGCAGCAAAAGCTGGACGTTTGTCTTTTTACCACCGGATGGCGCCGAAAGTGAAAAAAGGCGCTTTTGAGGATAGAGTCCGCAGGAAAGCAGAGAGGGCCAAATTGTCTGGGGCATTTGAAAGGGTTCCAGGAGGCAGTGAGAACCAGCGTTACTTTTCCCCGCTGGCACCTTTGCTGTGGCAGCAAAAGCTGGACGTTTGTCTTTTTTGCTCCGGAGGCTGCCGAAAGCAAAAACAGGTGCTTTTGAGGATGGAGTCCGCAGGAAAGCAGAGAGGGCCAAATTGTCTGTGGCATTTGAAAGGGTTCCAGGAGGCAGTGAGAACCAGCATTACTTTTCCCCGCTGGCACCTTTGCTGTGGCAGCAAAAGCTGGACGTTTGTCTTTTTTGCTCCGGAGGTTGCCGAAAGCGAAAACAGGTGCTTTTGAGGAGGAGTCCGCAGGAAAGCAGAGAGGGCCAAATTGTCTGTGGCATTTGAAAGGGTTCCAGGAGGCAGTGAGAACCAGCATTACTTTTCCCCGCTGGCACCTTTGCTGTGGCAGCAAAAGCTGGACGTTTGTCTTTTTTGCTCCGGAGGCTGCCGAAAGCGAAAACAGGTGCTTTTGAGGATGGAGTCCGCAGGAAAGCAGAGAGGGCCAAATTGTCTGTGGCATTTGAAAGGGTTCCAGGAGGCAGTGAGAACCAGCGTTACTTTTCCCCCGCTGGCACCTTTGCTGTGGCAGCAAAAGCTGGACGTTTGTCTTTTTTGCTCCGGAGGCTGCCGAAAGCAAAAACAGGTGCTTTTGAGGATGGAGTCCGCAGGAAAGCAGAGAGGGCCAAATTGTCTGTGGCATTTGAAAGGGTTCCAGGAGGCAGTGAGAACCAGCATTACTTTTCCCCGCTGGCACCTTTGCTGCGGCAGCAAAAGCTGGACGTTTGTCTTTTTACCACCGGATGGCGCCGAAAGTGAAAAAAGGCGCTTTTGAGGATAGAGTCCGCAGGAAAGCAGAGAGGGCCAAATTGTCTGGGGCATTTGAAAGGGTTCCAGGAGGCAGTGAGAACCAGCATTACTTTTCCCCGCTGGCACCTTTGCTGTGGCAGCAAAAGCTGGACGTTTGTCTTTTTTGCTCCGGAGGCTGCCGAAAGCAAAAACAGGTGCTTTTGAGGATGGAGTCCGCAGGAAAGCAGAGAGGGCCAAATTGTCTGTGGCATTTGAAAGGGTTTCAGGAGGCAGTGAGAACCAGCATTACTTTTCCCCGCTGGCACCTTTGCTGTGGCAGCAAAAGCTGGACGTTTGTCTTTTTTGCTCCGGAGGTTGCCGAAAGCGAAAACAGGTGCTTTTGAGGATGGAGTCCGCAGGAAAGCAGAGAGGGCCAAATTGTCTGTGGCATTTGAAAGGGTTCCAGGAGGCAGTGAGAACCAGCATTACTTTTCCCCGCTGGCACCTTTGCTGTGGCAGCAAAAGCTGGACGTTTGTCTTTTTTGCTCCGGAGGCTGCCGAAAGCGAAAACAGGTGCTTTTGAGGATGGAGTCCGCAGGAAAGCAGAGAGGGCCAAATTGTCTGTGGCATTTGAAAGGGTTCCAGGAGGCAGTGAGAACCAGCATTACTTTTCCCCGCTGGCACCTTCGCTGTGGCAGCAAAAGCTGGACGTTTGTCTTTTTTGCTCCGGAGGCTGCCGAAAGCGAAAACAGGTGCTTTTGAGGATGGAGTCCGCAGGAAAGCAGAGAGAGCCAAATTGTCTGGGGCATTTGAAGCAGTTCCAGGAGGCAGTGAGAACCAGCATTACTTTTCCCTGCTGGCACGTTTGCTGTGGCAGCAAAAGCTGGACGTTTGTCTTTTTTGCTCCGGAGGTTGCCGAAAGCGAAAACAGGTGCTTTTGAGGATGGAGTCCGCAGGAAAGCAGAGAGGGCCAAATTGTCTGTGGCATTTGATAGGGTTCCAGGAGGCAGTGAGAACCAGCATTACTTTTCCCCGCTGGCACCTTTGCTGTGGCAGCAAAATCTGGACGTTTGTCTTTTTTGCTCCGGAGGCTGCCAAAAGCGAAAACAGGTGCTTTTGAGGATGGAGTCCGCAGGAAAGCAGAGAGGGCCAAATTGTCTGTGACATTTGAAAGGGTTCCAGGAGGCAGTGAGAACCAGCATTACTTTTCCCCGCTGGCACCTTCGCTGTGGCAGCAAAAGCTGGACGTTTGTCTTTTTTGCTCCGGAGGCTGCCGAAAGCGAAAACAGGTGCTTTTGAGGATGGAGTCCGCAGGAAAGCAGAGAGGGCCAAATTGTCTGGGGCATTTGAAGGAGTTCCAGGAGGCAGTGAGAACCAGCATTACTTTTCCCCGCTGGCACCTTTGCTGTGGCAGCAAAAGCTGGACGTTTGTCTTTTTTGCTCCGCAGGTTGCCGAAAGCGAAAACAGGTGCTTTTGAGGATGGAGTCCGCAGGAAAGCAGAGAGGGCCAAATTGTCTGTGGCATTTGAAAGGGTTCCAGGAGGCAGTGAGAACGAGCATTACTTTTCCCCGCTGGCACCTTTGCTGCGGCAGCAAAATCTGGACGTTTGTCTTTTTTGCTCCGCAGGTTGCCGAAAGCGAAAACAGGTGCTTTTGAGGATGGAGTCCGCAGGAAAGCAGAGAGGACCAAATTGTCTTTGGCATTTAAAGAGGTTCCAGGAGGCAGTGAGGACCAGCATTACTTTTCCCCGCTGGCACCTTTGCTGCGGCAGCAAAAGCTGGACGTTTGTCTTTTTACCACCGGATGGCGCCGAAAGTGAAAAAAGGCGCTTTTGAGGATAGAGTCCGCAGGAAAGCAGAGAGGGCCAAATTGTCTGGGGCATTTGAAAGGGTTCCAGGAGGCAGTGAGAACCAGCATTACTTTTCCCCGCTGGCACCTTTGCTGTGGCAGCAAAAGCTGGACGTTTGTCTTTTTTGCTCCGGAGGCTGCCGAAAGCGAAAACAGGTGCTTTTGAGGATGGAGTCCGCAGGAAAGCAGAGAGGGCCAAATTGTCTGTGGCATTTGAAAGGGTTCCAGGAGGCAGTGAGAACCAGCGTTACTTTTCCCCGCTGGCACCTTTGCTGTGGCAGCAAAAGCTGGACGTTTGTCTTTTTTGCTCCGGAGGCTGCCGAAAGCGAAAACAGCTGCTTTTGAGGATGGAGTCCGCAGGAAAGCAGAGAGGGCCAAATTGTCTGTGGCATTTGAAAGGGTTCCAGGAGGCAGTGAGAACCAGCATTACTTTTCCCCGCTGGCACCTTTGCTGTGGCAGCAAAAGCTGGACGTTTGTCTTTTTTGCTCCGGAGGTTGCCGAAAGCGAAAATAGGTGCTTTTGAGGATGGAGTCCGCAGGAAAGCAGAGAGGGCCAAATTGTCTGTGGCATTTGAAAGGGTTCCAGGAGGCAGTGAGAACCAGCATTACTTTTCCCCGCTGGCACCTTTGCTGTGGCAGCAAAAGCTGGACGTTTGTCTTTTTTGCTCCGGAGGCTGCCGAAAGCGAAAACAGGTGCTTTTGAGGATGGAGTCCGCAGGAAAGCAGAGAGGGCCAAATTGTCTGTGGCATTTGAAAGGGTTCCAGGAGGCAGTGAGAACCAGCATTACTTTTCCCCGCTGGCACCTTTGCTGTGGCAGCAAAAGCTGGACGTTTGTCTTTTTTGCTCCGGAGGCTGCCGAAAGCGAAAACAGGTGCTTTTGAGGATGGAGTCCGCAGGAAAGCAGAGAGGGCCAAATTGTCTGTGGCATTTGAAAGGGTTCCAGGAGGCAGTGAGAACCAGCATTACTTTTCCCCGCTGGCACCTTTGCTGTGGCAGCAAAAGCTGGACGTTTGTCTTTTTTGCTCCGGAGGCTGCCGAAAGCGAAAACAGGTGCTTTTGAGGATGGAGTCCGCAGGAAAGCAGAGAGAGCCAAATTGTCTGGGGCATTTGAAGGAGTTCCAGGAGGCAGTGAGAACCAGCATTACTTTTCCCTGCTGGCACGTTTGCTGTGGCAGCAAAAGCTGGACGTTTGTCTTTTTTGCTCCGGAGGTTGCCGAATGCGAAAACAGGTGCTTTTGAGGATGGAGTCCGCAGGAAAGCAGAGAGGGCCAAATTGTCTGTGGCATTTGATAGGGTTCCAGGAGGCAGTGAGAACCAGCATTACTTTTCCCCGCTGGCACCTTTGCTGTGGCAGCAAAATCTGGACGTTTGTCTTTTTACCACCGGAGGCTGCCGAAAGCAAAAACAGGTGCTTTTGAGGATGGAGTCCGCAGGAAAGCAGAGAGGGCCAAATTGTCTGTGACATTTGAAAGGGTTCCAGGAGGCAGTGAGAACCAGCATTACTTTTCCCCGCTGGCACCTTTGCTGTGGCAGCAAAAGCTGGACGTTTGTCTTTTTTGCTCCGGAGGCTGCCGAAAGCGAAAACAGGTGCTTTTGAGGATGGAGTCCACAGGAAAGCAGAGAGGGCCAAATTGTCTGTGGCATTTGAAAGGGTTCCAGGAGGCAGTGAGAACCAGCATTACTTTTCCCCGCTGGCACCTTTGCTGTGGCAGCAAAAGCTGGACGTTTGTCTTTTTTGCTCCGGAAGCTGCCGAAAGCGAAAACAGGTGCTTTTGAGGATGGAGTCCGCAGGAAAGCAGAGAGAGCCAAATTGTCTTTGGCATTTGAAGGAGTTCCAGGAGGCAGTGAGAACCAGCATTACTTTTCCCCGCTGGCACCTTTGCTGTGGCAGCAAAAGCTGGACGTTTGTCTTTTTTGCTCCGGAGGCTGCCGAAAGCGAAAACAGGTGCTTTTGAGGATGGAGTCCGCAGGAAAGCAGAGAGGGCCAAATTGTCTGTGGCATTTGAAAGGGTTCCAGGAGGCAGTGAGAACCAGCATTACTTTTCCCCGTTGGTACCTTTGCTGTGGCAGCAAAAGCTAGACGTTTGTCTTTTTTGCTCCGGAGGCTGCCGAAAGCGAAAACAGGTGCTATCGATGATGGAGTCCGCAGGAAAGCAGAGAGAGCCTAATTGTCTGGGGCATTTGAAGGAGTTCCAGGAGGCAGTGAGAACCAGCATTACTTTTCCCCGCTGGCACGTTTGCTGTGGCAGCAAAAGCTGGACGTTTGTCTTTTTTGCTCCGGAGGTTGCCGAAAGCGAAAACAGGTGCTTTTGAGGATGGAGTCCGCAGGAAAGCAGAGAGGGCCAAATTGTCTGTGGCATTTGATAGGGTTCCAGGAGGCAGTGAGAACCAGCATTACTTTTCCCCGCTGGCACCTTTGCTGTGGCAGCAAAAGCTGGACGTTTGTCTTTTTTGCTCCGGAGGCTGCCGAAAGCGAAAACAGGTGCTTTTGAGGATGGAGTCCGCAGGAAAGCAGAGAGGGCCAAATTGTCTGTGACATTTGAAAGGGTTCCAGGAGGCAGTGAGAACCAGCATTACTTTTCCCCGCTGGCACCTTTGCTGTGGCAGCAAAAGCTGGATGTTTGTCTTTTTTGCTCCGGAGGGCGCCGAAAGCGAAAACAGGTGCTTTTGAGGATGGAGTCCGCAGGAAAGCAGAGAGGGCCAAATTGTCTGTGGCATTTGAAAGGGTTCCAGGAGGCAGTGAGAACGAGCATTACTTTTCCCCGCTGGCACCTTTGCTGTGGCAGCAAAAGCTGGACGTTTGTCTTTTTTGCTCCGGAGGCTGCCGAAAGCGAAAATAGGTGCTTTTGAGGATGGAGTCCGCAGGAAAGCAGAGAGGGCCAAATTGTCTGTGGCATTTGAAAGGGTTCCAGGAGGCAGTGAGAACCAGCATTACTTTTCCCCGCTGGCACCTTTGCTGTGGCAGCAAAAGCTGGACGTTTGTCTTTTTTGCTCCGGAGGCTGCCGAAAGCGAAAACAGGTGCTTTTGATGATGGAGTCCGCAGGAAAGCAGAGAGGGCCAAATTGTCTTTGGCATTTAAAGAGGTTCCAGGAGGCAGTGAGGACCAGCATTACTTTTCCCCGCTGGCACCTTTGCTGCGGCAGCAAAAGCTGGACGTTTGTCTTTTTACCACCGGATGGCGCCGAAAGTGAAAAAAGGCGCTTTTGAGGATGGAGTCCGCAGGAAAGCAGAGAGGGCCAAATTGTCTGTGGCATTTGAAAGGGTTCCAGGAGGCAGTGAGAACCAGCATTACTTTTCCCCGCTGGCACCTTTGTTGTGGCAGCAAAAGCTGGACGTTTGTCTTTTTTGCTCCGGAGGCTGCCGAAAGCGAAAACAGCTGCTTTTGAGGATGGAGTCCGCAGGAAAGCAGAGAGGGCCAAATTGTCTGTGGCATTTGAAAGGGTTCCAGGAGGCAGTGAGAACCAGCATTACTTTTCCCCGCTGGCACCTTTGCTGTGGCAGCAAAAGCTGGACGTTTGTCTTTTTTGCTCCGGAGGTTGCCGAAAGCGAAAACAGGTGCTTTTGAGGATGGAGTCCGCAGGAAAGCAGAGAGGGCCAAATTGTCTTTGGCATTTAAAGAGGTTCCAGGAGGCAGTGAGAACCAGCATTACTTTTCCCCGCTGGCACCTTTGCTGCGGCAGCAAAATATGGACGTTTGTCTTTTTTGCTCCGCAGGTTGCCGAAAGCGAAAACAGGTGCTTTTGAGGATGGAGTCCGCAGGAAAGCAGAGAGGGCCAAATTGTCTGTGGCATTTGAAAGGGTTCCAGGAGGCAGTGAGAATGAGCATTACTTTTCCCCGCTGGCACCTTTGCTGTGGCAGCAAAAGCTGGACGTTTGTCTTTTTTGCTCCGGAGGCTGCCGAAAGCGAAAACAGGTGCTTTTGATGATGGAGTCCGCAGGAAAGCAGAGAGGGCCAAATTGTCTTTGGCATTTAAAGAGGTTCCAGGAGGCAGTGAGGACCAGCATTACTTTTCCCCGCTGGCACCTTTGCTGCGGCAGCAAAAGCTGGACGTTTGTCTTTTTACCACCGGATGGCGCCGAAAGTGAAAAAAGGCGCTTTTGAGGATGGAGTCCGCAGGAAAGCAGAGAGGGCCAAATTGTCTGTGGCATTTGAAAGGGTTCCAGGAGGCAGTGAGAACCAGCATTACGTTTCCCCGCTGGCACCTTTGTTGTGGCAGCAAAAGCTGGACGTTTGTCTTTTTTGCTCCGGAGGCTGCCGAAAGCGAAAACAGCTGCTTTTGAGGATGGAGTCCGCAGGAAAGCAGAGAGGGCCAAATTGTCTGTGGCATTTGAAAGGGTTCCAGGAGGCAGTGAGAACCAGCATTACTTTTCCCCGCTGGCACCTTTGCTGCGGCAGTAAAAGCTGGACGTTTGTCTTTTTTGCTCCGGAGGTTGCCGAAAGCGAAAACAGGTGCTTTTGAGGATGGAGTCCGCAGGAAAGCAGAGAGGGCCAAATTGTCTTTGGCATTTAAAGAGGTTCCAGGAGGCAGTGAGGACCAGCATTACTTTTCCCCGCTGGCACCTTTGCTGCGGCAGCAAAATCTGGACGTTTGTCTTTTTTGCTCCGGAGGCTGCCGAAAGCGAAAACAGGTGCTTTTGAGGATGGAGTCCGCAGGAAAGCAGAGAGGGCCAAATTGTCTGTGGCATTTGAAAGGGTTCCAGGAGGCAGTGAGAACGAGCATTACTTTTCCTCGCTGGCACCTTTGCTGCAACAGCAAAATATGGACGTTTGTCTTTTTTGCTCCGCAGGTTGCCGAAAGCGAAAACAGGTGCTTTTGAGGATGGAGTCCGCAGGAAAGCAGAGAGGGCCAAATTGTCTGTGGCATTTGAAAGGGTTCCAGGAGGCAGTGAGAACGAGCATTACTTTTCCCCGCTGGCACCTTTGCTGTGGCAGCAAAAGCTGGACGTTTGTCTTTTTTGCTCCGGAGGCTGCCGAAAGCGAAAACAGGTGCTTTTGATGATGGAGTCCGCAGGAAAGCAGAGAGGGCCAAATTGTCTTTGGCATTTAAAGAGGTTCCAGGAGGCAGTGAGGACCAGCATTACTTTTCCCCGCTGGCACCTTTGCTGCGGCAGCAAAAGCTGGACGTTTGTCTTTTTACCACCGGATGGCGCCGAAAGTGAAAAAAGGCGCTTTTGAGGATGGAGTCCGCAGGAAAGCAGAGAGGGCCAAATTGTCTGTGGCATTTGAAAGGGTTCCAGGAGGCAGTGAGAACCAGCATTACGTTTCCCCGCTGGCACCTTTGTTGTGGCAGCAAAAGCTGGACGTTTGTCTTTTTTGCTCCGGAGGCTGCCGAAAGCGAAAACAGCTGCTTTTGAGGATGGAGTCCGCAGGAAAGCAGAGAGGGCCAAATTGTCTGTGGCATTTGAAAGGGTTCCAGGAGGCAGTGAGAACCAGCATTACTTTTCCCCGCTGGCACCTTTGCTGCGGCAGTAAAAGCTGGACGTTTGTCTTTTTTGCTCCGGAGGTTGCCGAAAGCGAAAACAGGTGCTTTTGAGGATGGAGTCCGCAGGAAAGCAGAGAGGGCCAAATTGTCTTTGGCATTTAAAGAGGTTCCAGGAGGCAGTGAGGACCAGCATTACTTTTCCCCGCTGGCACCTTTGCTGCGGCAGCAAAATCTGGACGTTTGTCTTTTTTGCTCCGGAGGCTGCCGAAAGCGAAAACAGGTGCTTTTGAGGATGGAGTCCGCAGGAAAGCAGAGAGGGCCAAATTGTCTGTGGCATTTGAAAGGGTTCCAGGAGGCAGTGAGAACGAGCATTACTTTTCCTCGCTGGCACCTTTGCTGCAACAGCAAAATATGGACGTTTGTCTTTTTTGCTCCGCAGGTTGCCGAAAGCGAAAACAGGTGCTTTTGAGGATGGAGTCCGCAGGAAAGCAGAGAGGGCCAAATTGTCTGTGGCATTTGAAAGGGTTCCAGGAGGCAGTGAGAACGAGCATTACTTTTCCCCGCTGGCACCTTTGCTGTGGCAGCAAAAGCTGGACGTTTGTCTTTTTTGCTCCGGAGTCTGCCGAAAGCGAAAATAGGTTCTTTTGAGGATGGAGTCCGCAGGAAAGCAGAGAGGGCCAAATTGTCTGTGGCATTTGAAAGGGTTCCAGGAGGCAGTGAGAACCAGCATTACTTTTCCCCGCTGGCACCTTTGCTGTGGCAGCAAAAGCTGGACGTTTGTCTTTTTTGCTCCGGAGGCTGCCGAAAGCGAAAACAGGTGCTTTTGATGATGGAGTCCGCAGGAAAGCAGAGAGGGCCAAATTGTCTTTGGCATTTAAAGAGGTTCCAGGAGGCAGTGAGGACCAGCATTACTTTTCCCCGCTGGCACCTTTGCTGCGGCAGCAAAAGCTGGACGTTTGTCTTTTTACCACCGGATGGCGCCGAAAGTGAAAAAAGGCGCTTTTGAGGATAGAGTCCGCAGGAAAGCAGAGAGGGCCAAATTGTCTGGGGCATTTGAAAGGGTTCCAGGAGGCAGTGAGAACCAGCGTTACTTTTCCCCGCTGGCACCTTTGCTGTGGCAGCAAAAGCTGGACGTTTGTCTTTTTTGCTCCGGAGGCTGCCGAAAGCAAAAACAGGTGCTTTTGAGGATGGAGTCCGCAGGAAAGCAGAGAGGGCCAAATTGTCTGTGGCATTTGAAAGGGTTCCAGGAGGCAGTGAGAACCAGCATTACTTTTCCCCGCTGGCACCTTTGCTGTGGCAGCAAAAGCTGGACGTTTGTCTTTTTTGCTCCGGAGGTTGCCGAAAGCGAAAACAGGTGCTTTTGAGGATGGAGTCCGCAGGAAAGCAGAGAGGGCCAAATTGTCTGTGGCATTTGAAAGGGTTCCAGGAGACAGTGAGAACCAGCATTACTTTTCCCCGCTGGCACCTTTGCTGTGGCAGCAAAAGCTGGACGTTTGTCTTTTTTGCTCCGGAGGCTGCCGAAAGCGAAAACAGGTGCTTTTGAGGATGGAGTCCGCAGGAAAGCAGAGAGGGCCAAATTGTCTGTGGCATTTGAAAGGGTTCCAGGAGGCAGTGAGAACCAGCATTACTTTTCCCCGCTGGCACCTTCGCTGTGGCAGCAAAAGCTGGACGTTTGTCTTTTTTGCTCCGGAGGCTGCCGAAAGCGAAAACAGGTGCTTTTGAGGATGGAGTCCGCAGGAAAGCAGAGAGAGCCAAATTGTCTGGGGCATTTGAAGGAGTTCCAGGAGGCAGTGAGAACCAGCATTACTTTTCCCTGCTGGCACGTTTGCTGTGGCAGCAAAAGCTGGACGTTTGTCTTTTTTGCTCCGGAGGTTGCCGAAAGCGAAAACAGGTGCTTTTGAGGATGGAGTCCGCAGGAAAGCAGAGAGGGCCAAATTGTCTGTGGCATTTGATAGGGTTCCAGGAGGCAGTGAGAACCAGCATTACTTTTCCCCGCTGGCACCTTTGCTGTGGCAGCAAAATCTGGACGTTTGTCTTTTTTGCTCCGGAGGCTGCCAAAAGCGAAAACAGGTGCTTTTGAGGATGGAGTCCGCAGGAAAGCAGAGAGGGCCAAATTGTCTGTGACATTTGAAAGGGTTCCAGGAGGCAGTGAGAACCAGCATTACTTTTCCCCGCTGGCACCTTTGCTGTGGCAGCAAAAGCTGGACGTTTGTCTTTTTTGCTCCGGAGGCTGCCGAAAGCGAAAACAGGTGCTTTTGAGGATGGAGTCCGCAGGAAAGCAGAGAGGGCCAAATTGTCTGTGGCATTTGAAAGGGTTCCAGGAGGCAGTGAGAACCAGCATTACTTTTCCCCGCTGGCACCTTTGCTGTGGCAGCAAAAGCTGGACGTTTGTCTTTTTTGCTCCGGAGGCTGCCGAAAGCGAAAACAGGTGCTTTTGAGGATGGAGTCCGCAGGAAAGCAGAGAGGGCCAAATTGTCTGTGGCATTTGAAAGGGTTCCAGGAGGCAGTGAGAACGAGCATTACTTTTCCCCGCTGGCACCTTTGCTGTGGCAGCAAAAGCTGGACGTTTGTCTTTTTTGCTCCGGAGGCTGCCGAAAGCGAAAACAGGTGCTTTTGAGGATGGAGTCCGCAGGAAAGCAGAGAGAGCCAAATTGTCTTTGGCATTTGAAGGAGTTCCAGGAGGCAGTGAGAACCAGCATTACTTTTCCCCGCTGGCACCTTTGCTGTGGCAGCAAAAGCTGGACGTTTGTCTTTTTTGCTCCAGAGGCTGCCGAAAGCGAAAACAGGTGCTTTTGAGGATGGAGTCCGCAGGAAAGCAGAGAGGGCCAAATTGTCTTTGGCATTTAAAGAGGTTCCAGGAGGCAGTGAGGACCAGCATTACTTTTCCCCGCTGGCACCTTTGCTGCGGCAGCAAAATCTGGACGTTTGTCTTTTTTGCTCCGGAGGCTGCCGAAAGCGAAAACAGGTGCTTTTGAGGATGGAGTCCGCAGGAAAGCAGAGAGGGCCAAATTGTCTGTGGCATTTGAAAGGGTTCCAGGAGGCAGTGAGAACGTGCATTACTTTTCCCCGCTGGCACCTTTGCTGCGGCAGCAAAATATGGACGTTTGTCTTTTTTGCTCCGCAGGTTGCCGAAAGCGAAAACAGGTGCTTTTGAGGATGGAGTCCGCAGGAAAGCAGAGAGGGCCAAATTGTCTGTGGCATTTGAAAGGGTTCCAGGAGGCAGTGAGAACGAGCATTACTTTTCCCCGCTGGCACCTTTGCTGTGGCAGCAAAAGCTGGACGTTTGTCTTTTTTGCTCCGGAGGCTGCCGAAAGCGAAAATAGGTTCTTTTGAGGATGGAGTCCGCAGGAAAGCAGAGAGGGCCAAATTGTCTGTGGCATTTGAAAGGGTTCCAGGAGGCAGTGAGAACCAGCATTACTTTTCCCCGCTGGCACCTTTGCTGTGGCAGCAAAAGCTGGACGTTTGTCTTTTTTGCTCCGGAGGCTGCCGAAAGCGAAAACAGGTGCTTTTGAGGATGGAGTCCGCAGGAAAGCAGAGAGGGCCAAATTGTCTTTGGCATTTAAAGAGGTTCCAGGAGGCAGTGAGGACCAGCATTACTTTTCCCCGCTGGCACCTTTGCTGCGGCAGCAAAAGCTGGACGTTTGTCTTTTTACCACCGGATGGCGCCGAAAGTGAAAAAAGGCGCTTTTGAGGATAGAGTCCGCAGGAAAGCAGAGAGGGCCAAATTGTCTGGGGCATTTGAAAGGGTTCCAGGAGGCAGTGAGAACCAGCGTTACTTTTCCCCGCTGGCACCTTTGCTGTGGCAGCAAAAGCTGGACGTTTGTCTTTTTACCACCGGATGGCGCCGAAAGTGAAAAAAGGCGCTTTTGAGGATAGAGTCCGCAGGAAAGCAGAGAGGGCCAAATTGTCTGGGGCATTTGAAAGGGTTCCAGGAGGCAGTGAGAACCAGCGTTACTTTTCCCCGCTGGCACCTTTGCTGTGGCAGCAAAAGCTGGACGTTTGTCTTTTTTGCTCCGGAGGCTGCCGAAAGCAAAAACAGGTGCTTTTGAGGATGGAGTCCGCAGGAAAGCAGAGAGGGCCAAATTGTCTGTGGCATTTGAAAGGGTTCCAGGAGGCAGTGAGAACCAGCATTACTTTTCCCCGCTGGCACCTTTGCTGTGGCAGCAAAAGCTGGACGTTTGTCTTTTTTGCTCCGGAGGCTGCCGAAAGCGAAAACAGGTGCTTTTGAGGATGGAGTCCGCAGGAAAGCAGAGAGGGCCAAATTGTCTGGGGCATTTGAAAGGGTTCCAGGAGGCAGTGAGAACCAGCATTACTTTTCCCCGCTGGCACCTTCGCTGTGGCAGCAAAAGCTGGACGTTTGTCTTTTTTGCTCCGGAGGCTGCCGAAAGCGAAAACAGGTGCTTTTGAGGATGGAGTCCGCAGGAAAGCAGAGAGAGCCAAATTGTCTGGGGCATTTGAAGGAGTTCCAGGAGGCAGTGAGAACCAGCATTACTTTTCCCTGCTGGCACGTTTGCTGTGGCAGCAAAAGCTGGACGTTTGTCTTTTTTGCTCCGGAGGTTGCCGAAAGCGAAAACAGGTGCTTTTGAGGATGGAGTCCGCAGGAAAGCAGAGAGGGCCAAATTGTCTGTGGCATTTGATAGGGTTCCAGGAGGCAGTGAGAACCAGCATTACTTTTCCCCGCTGGCACCTTTGCTGTGGCAGCAAAATCTGGACGTTTGTCTTTTTTGCTCCGGAGGCTGCCAAAAGCGAAAACAGGTGCTTTTGAGGATGGAGTCCGCAGGAAAGCAGAGAGGGCCAAATTGTCTGTGGCATTTGAAAGGGTTCCAGGAGGCAGTGAGAACGAGCATTACTTTTCCCCGCTGGCACCTTTGCTGTGGCAGCAAAAGCTGGACGTTTGTCTTTTTTGCTCCGGAGGCTGCCGAAAGCGAAAACAGGTGCTTTTGAGGATGGAGTCCGCAGGAAAGCAGAGAGGGCCAAATTGTCTTTGGCATTTAAAGAGGTTCCAGGAGGCAGTGAGGACCAGCATTACTTTTCCCCGCTGGCACCTTTGCTGCGGCAGCAAAAGCTGGACGTTTGTCTTTTTACCACCGGATGGCGCCGAAAGTGAAAAAAGGCGCTTTTGAGGATAGAGTCCGCAGGAAAGCAGAGAGGGCCAAATTGTCTGGGGCATTTGAAAGGGTTCCAGGAGGCAGTGAGAACCAGCGTTACTTTTCCCCGCTGGCACCTTTGCTGTGGCAGCAAAAGCTGGACGTTTGTCTTTTTTGCTCCGGAGGCTGCCGAAAGCAAAAACAGGTGCTTTTGAGGATGGAGTCCGCAGGAAAGCAGAGAGGGCCAAATTGTCTGTGGCATTTGAAAGGGTTCCAGGAGGCAGTGAGAACCAGCATTACTTTTCCCCGCTGGCACCTTTGCTGTGGCAGCAAAAGCTGGACGTTTGTCTTTTTTGCTCCGGAGGTTGCCGAAAGCGAAAACAGGTGCTTTTGAGGATGGAGTCCGCAGGAAAGCAGAGAGGGCCAAATTGTCTGTGGCATTTGAAAGGGTTCCAGGAGACAGTGAGAACCAGCATTACTTTTCCCCGCTGGCACCTTTGCTGTGGCAGCAAAAGCTGGACGTTTGTCTTTTTTGCTCCGGAGGCTGCCGAAAGCGAAAACAGGTGCTTTTGAGGATGGAGTCCGCAGGAAAGCAGAGAGGGCCAAATTGTCTGTGGCATTTGAAAGGGTTCCAGGAGGCAGTGAGAACCAGCATTACTTTTCCCCGCTGGCACCTTCGCTGTGGCAGCAAAAGCTGGACGTTTGTCTTTTTTGCTCCGGAGGCTGCCGAAAGCGAAAACAGGTGCTTTTGAGGATGGAGTCCGCAGGAAAGCAGAGAGAGCCAAATTGTCTGGGGCATTTGAAGGAGTTCCAGGAGGCAGTGAGAACCAGCATTACTTTTCCCTGCTGGCACGTTTGCTGTGGCAGCAAAAGCTGGACGTTTGTCTTTTTTGCTCTGGAGGTTGCCGAAAGCGAAAACAGGTGCTTTTGAGGATGGAGTCCGCAGGAAAGCAGAGAGGGCCAAATTGTCTGTGGCATTTGATAGGGTTCCAGGAGGCAGTGAGAACCAGCATTACTTTTCCCCGCTGGCACCTTTGCTGTGGCAGCAAAATCTGGACGTTTGTCTTTTTTGCTCCGGAGGCTGCCAAAAGCGAAAACAGGTGCTTTTGAGGATGGAGTCCGCAGGAAAGCAGAGAGGGCCAAATTGTCTGTGACATTTGAAAGGGTTCCAGGAGGCAGTGAGAACCAGCATTACTTTTCCCCGCTGGCACCTTTGCTGTGGCAGCAAAAGCTGGACGTTTGTCTTTTTTGCTCCGGAGGCTGCCGAAAGCGAAAACAGGTGCTTTTGAGGATGGAGTCCGCAGGAAAGCAGAGAGGGCCAAATTGTCTGTGGCATTTGAAAGGGTTCCAGGAGGCAGTGAGAACCAGCATTACTTTTCCCCGCTGGCACCTTTGCTGTGGCAGCAAAAGCTGGACGTTTGTCTTTTTTGCTCCGGAGGCTGCCGAAAGCGAAAACAGGTGCTTTTGAGGATGGAGTCCGCAGGAAAGCAGAGAGGGCCAAATTGTCTGTGGCATTTGAAAGGGTTCCAGGAGGCAGTGAGAACGAGCATTACTTTTCCCCGCTGGCACCTTTGCTGTGGCAGCAAAAGCTGGACGTTTGTCTTTTTTGCTCCGGAGGCTGCCGAAAGCGAAAACAGGTGCTTTTGAGGATGGAGTCCGCAGGAAAGCAGAGAGAGCCAAATTGTCTTTGGCATTTGAAGGAGTTCCAGGAGGCAGTGAGAACCAGCATTACTTTTCCCCGCTGGCACCTTTGCTGTGGCAGCAAAAGCTGGACGTTTGTCTTTTTTGCTCCAGAGGCTGCCGAAAGCGAAAACAGGTGCTTTTGAGGATGGAGTCCGCAGGAAAGCAGAGAGGGCCAAATTGTCTTTGGCATTTAAAGAGGTTCCAGGAGGCAGTGAGGACCAGCATTACTTTTCCCCGCTGGCACCTTTGCTGCGGCAGCAAAATCTGGACGTTTGTCTTTTTTGCTCCGGAGGCTGCCGAAAGCGAAAACAGGTGCTTTTGAGGATGGAGTCCGCAGGAAAGCAGAGAGGGCCAAATTGTCTGTGGCATTTGAAAGGGTTCCAGGAGGCAGTGAGAACGTGCATTACTTTTCCCCGCTGGCACCTTTGCTGCGGCAGCAAAATATGGACGTTTGTCTTTTTTGCTCCGCAGGTTGCCGAAAGCGAAAACAGGTGCTTTTGAGGATGGAGTCCGCAGGAAAGCAGAGAGGGCCAAATTGTCTGTGGCATTTGAAAGGGTTCCAGGAGGCAGTGAGAACGAGCATTACTTTTCCCCGCTGGCACCTTTGCTGTGGCAGCAAAAGCTGGACGTTTGTCTTTTTTGCTCCGGAGGCTGCCGAAAGCGAAAATAGGTTCTTTTGAGGATGGAGTCCGCAGGAAAGCAGAGAGGGCCAAATTGTCTGTGGCATTTGAAAGGGTTCCAGGAGGCAGTGAGAACCAGCATTACTTTTCCCCGCTGGCACCTTTGCTGTGGCAGCAAAAGCTGGACGTTTGTCTTTTTTGCTCCGGAGGCTGCCGAAAGCGAAAACAGGTGCTTTTGAGGATGGAGTCCGCAGGAAAGCAGAGAGGGCCAAATTGTCTTTGGCATTTAAAGAGGTTCCAGGAGGCAGTGAGGACCAGCATTACTTTTCCCCGCTGGCACCTTTGCTGCGGCAGCAAAAGCTGGACGTTTGTCTTTTTACCACCGGATGGCGCCGAAAGTGAAAAAAGGCGCTTTTGAGGATAGAGTCCGCAGGAAAGCAGAGAGGGCCAAATTGTCTGGGGCATTTGAAAGGGTTCCAGGAGGCAGTGAGAACCAGCGTTACTTTTCCCCGCTGGCACCTTTGCTGTGGCAGCAAAAGCTGGACGTTTGTCTTTTTTGCTCCGGAGGCTGCCGAAAGCAAAAACAGGTGCTTTTGAGGATGGAGTCCGCAGGAAAGCAGAGAGGGCCAAATTGTCTGTGGCATTTGAAAGGGTTCCAGGAGGCAGTGAGAACCAGCATTACTTTTCCCCGCTGGCACCTTTGCTGCGGCAGCAAAAGCTGGACGTTTGTCTTTTTACCACCGGATGGCGCCGAAAGTGAAAAAAGGCGCTTTTGAGGATAGAGTCCGCAGGAAAGCAGAGAGGGCCAAATTGTCTGGGGCATTTGAAAGGGTTCCAGGAGGCAGTGAGAACCAGCGTTACTTTTCCCCGCTGGCACCTTTGCTGTGGCAGCAAAAGCTGGACGTTTGTCTTTTTTGCTCCGGAGGCTGCCGAAAGCAAAAACAGGTGCTTTTGAGGATGGAGTCCGCAGGAAAGCAGAGAGGGCCAAATTGTCTGTGGCATTTGAAAGGGTTCCAGGAGGCAGTGAGAACCAGCATTACTTTTCCCCGCTGGCACCTTTGCTGTGGCAGCAAAAGCTGGACGTTTGTCTTTTTTGCTCCGGAGGTTGCCGAAAGCGAAAACAGGTGCTTTTGAGGATGGAGTCCGCAGGAAAGCAGAGAGGGCCAAATTGTCTGTGGCATTTGAAAGGGTTCCAGGAGGCAGTGAGAACCAGCATTACTTTTCCCCGCTGGCACCTTTGCTGTGGCAGCAAAAGCTGGACGTTTGTCTTTTTTGCTCCGGAGGCTGCCGAAAGCGAAAACAGGTGCTTTTGAGGATGGAGTCCGCAGGAAAGCAGAGAGGGCCAAATTGTCTGGGGCATTTGAAAGGGTTCCAGGAGGCAGTGAGAACCAGCATTACTTTTCCCCGCTGGCACCTTCGCTGTGGCAGCAAAAGCTGGACGTTTGTCTTTTTTGCTCCGGAGGCTGCCGAAAGCGAAAACAGGTGCTTTTGAGGATGGAGTCCGCAGGAAAGCAGAGAGAGCCAAATTGTCTGGGGCATTTGAAGGAGTTCCAGGAGGCAGTGAGAACCAGCATTACTTTTCCCTGCTGGCACGTTTGCTGTGGCAGCAAAAGCTGGACGTTTGTCTTTTTTGCTCCGGAGGTTGCCGAAAGCGAAAACAGGTGCTTTTGAGGATGGAGTCCGCAGGAAAGCAGAGAGGGCCAAATTGTCTGTGGCATTTGATAGGGTTCCAGGAGGCAGTGAGAACCAGCATTACTTTTCCCCGCTGGCACCTTTGCTGTGGCAGCAAAATCTGGACGTTTGTCTTTTTTGCTCCGGAGGCTGCCAAAAGCGAAAACAGGTGCTTTTGAGGATGGAGTCCGCAGGAAAGCAGAGAGGGCCAAATTGTCTGTGGCATTTGAAAGGGTTCCAGGAGGCAGTGAGAACGAGCATTACTTTTCCCCGCTGGCACCTTTGCTGTGGCAGCAAAAGCTGGACGTTTGTCTTTTTTGCTCCGGAGGCTGCCGAAAGCGAAAATAGGTTCTTTTGAGGATGGAGTCCGCAGGAAAGCAGAGAGGGCCAAATTGTCTGTGGCATTTGAAAGGGTTCCAGGAGGCAGTGAGAACCAGCATTACTTTTCCCCGCTGGCACCTTTGCTGTGGCAGCAAAAGCTGGACGTTTGTCTTTTTTGCTCCGGAGGCTGCCGAAAGCGAAAACAGGTGCTTTTGAGGATGGAGTCCGCAGGAAAGCAGAGAGGGCCAAATTGTCTTTGGCATTTAAAGAGGTTCCAGGAGGCAGTGAGGACCAGCATTACTTTTCCCCGCTGGCACCTTTGCTGCGGCAGCAAAAGCTGGACGTTTGTCTTTTTACCACCGGATGGCGCCGAAAGTGAAAAAAGGCGCTTTTGAGGATAGAGTCCGCAGGAAAGCAGAGAGGGCCAAATTGTCTGGGGCATTTGAAAGGGTTCCAGGAGGCAGTGAGAACCAGCATTACTTTTCCCCGCTGGCACCTTTGTTGTGGCAGCAAAAGCTGGACGTTTGTCTTTTTTGCTCCGGAGGCTGCCGAAAGCGAAAATAGGTGCTTTTGAGGATGGAGTCCGCAGGAAAGCAGAGAGGGCCAAATTGTCTGTGGCATTTGAAAGGGTTCCAGGAGGCAGTGAGAACCAGCATTACTTTTCCCCGCTGGCACCTTTGCTGTGGCAGCAAAAGCTGGACGTTTGTCTTTTTTGCTCCGGAGGCTGCCGAAAGCGAAAACAGGTGCTTTTGAGGATGGAGTCCGCAGGAAAGCAGAGAGGGCCAAATTGTCTGTGGCATTTGAAAGGGTTCCAGGAGGCAGTGAGAACCAGCATTACTTTTCCCCGCTGGCACCTTTGCTGTGGCAGCAAAAGCTGGACGTTTGTCTTTTTTGCTCCGGAGGCTGCCGAAAGCGAAAACAGGTGCTTTTGAGGATGGAGTCCGCAGGAAAGCAGAGAGGGCCAAATTGTCTGTGGCATTTGAAAGGGTTCCAGGAGGCAGTGAGAACCAGCATTACTTTTCCCCGCTGGCACCTTTGCTGCGGCAGCAAAAGCTGGACGTTTGTCTTTTTACCACCGGATGGCGCCGAAAGTGAAAAAAGGCGCTTTTGAGGATAGAGTCCGCAGGAAAGCAGAGAGGGCCAAATTGTCTGGGGCATTTGAAAGGGTTCCAGGAGGCAGTGAGAACCAGCATTACTTTTCCCCGCTGGCACCTTTGTTGTGGCAGCAAAAGCTGGACGTTTGTCTTTTTTGCTCCGGAGGTTGCCGAAAGCGAAAACAGGTGCTTTTGAGGATGGAGTCCGCAGGAAAGCAGAGAGGGCCAAATTGTCTGTGGCATTTGAAAGGGTTCCAGGAGGCAGTGAGAACCAGCATTACTTTTCCCCGCTGGCACCTTTGCTGTGGCAGCAAAAGCTGGACGTTTGTCTTTTTTGCTCCGGAGGCTGCCGAAAGCGAAAACAGGTGCTTTTGAGGATGGAGTCCGCAGGAAAGCAGAGAGGGCCAAATTGTCTGGGGCATTTGAAAGGGTTCCAGGAGGCAGTGAGAACCAGCATTACTTTTCCCCGCTGGCACCTTCGCTGTGGCAGCAAAAGCTGGACGTTTGTCTTTTTTGCTCCGGAGGCTGCCGAAAGCGAAAACAGGTGCTTTTGAGGATGGAGTCCGCAGGAAAGCAGAGAGGGCCAAATTGTCTGTGGCATTTGATAGGGTTCCAGGAGGCAGTGAGAACCAGCATTACTTTTCCCCGCTGGCACCTTTGCTGTGGCAGCAAAATCTGGACGTTTGTCTTTTTTGCTCCGGAGGCTGCCAAAAGCGAAAACAGGTGCTTTTGAGGATGGAGTCCGCAGGAAAGCAGAGAGGGCCAAATTGTCTGTGACATTTGAAAGGGTTCCAGGAGGCAGTGAGAACCAGCATTACTTTTCCCCGCTGGCACCTTCGCTGTGGCAGCAAAAGCTGGACGTTTGTCTTTTTTGCTCCGGAGGCTGCCGAAAGCGAAAACAGGTGCTTTTGAGGATGGAGTCCGCAGGAAAGCAGAGAGAGCCAAATTGTCTGGGGCATTTGAAGGAGTTCCAGGAGGCAGTGAGAACCAGCATTACTTTTCCCCGCTGGCACCTTTGCTGTGGCAGCAAAATCTGGACGTTTGTCTTTTTTGCTCCGGAGGCTGCCAAAAGCGAAAACAGGTGCTTTTGAGGATGGAGTCCGCAGGAAAGCAGAGAGGGCCAAATTGTCTGTGACATTTGAAAGGGTTCCAGGAGGCAGTGAGAACCAGCATTACTTTTCCCCGCTGGCACCTTTGCTGTGGCAGCAAAAGCTGGACGTTTGTCTTTTTTGCTCCGGAGGCTGCCGAAAGCGAAAACAGGTGCTTTTGAGGATGGAGTCCGCAGGAAAGCAGAGAGGGCCAAATTGTCTGTGGCATTTGAAAGGGTTCCAGGAGGCAGTGAGAACCAGCATTACTTTTCCCCGCTGGCACCTTTGCTGTGGCAGCAAAATCTGGACGTTTGTCTTTTTTGCTCCGGAGGCTGCCGAAAGCGAAAACAGGTGCTTTTGAGGATGGAGTCCGCAGGAAAGCAGAGAGGGCCAAATTGTCTGTGACATTTGAAAGGGTTCCAGGAGGCAGTGAGAAACAGCATTACTTTTCCCCGCTGGCACCTTTGCTGTGGCAGCAAAAGCTGGATGTTTGTCTTTTTTGCTCCGGAGGCTGCCGAAAGCGAAAACAGGTGCTTTTGAGGATGGAGTCCGCAGGAAAGCAGAGAGGGCCAAATTGTCTGTGGCATTTGAAAGGGTTCCAGGAGGCAGTGAGAACGAGCATTACTTTTCCCCGCTGGCACCTTTGCTGTGGCAGCAAAAGCTGGACGTTTGTCTTTTTTGCTCCGGAGGCTGCCGAAAGCGAAAATAGGTGCTTTTGAGGATGGAGTCCGCAGGAAAGCAGAGAGGGCCAAATTGTCTGTGGCATTTGAAAGGGTTCCAGGAGGCAGTGAGAACCAGCATTACTTTTCCCCGCTGGCACCTTTGCTGTGGCAGCAAAAGCTGGACGTTTGTCTTTTTTGCTCCGGAGGCTGCCGAAAGCGAAAACAGGTGCTTTTGATGATGGAGTCCGCAGGAAAGCAGAGAGGGCCAAATTGTCTTTGGCATTTAAAGAGGTTCCAGGAGGCAGTGAGGACCAGCATTACTTTTCCCCGCTGGCACCTTTGCTGCGGCAGCAAAAGCTGGACGTTTGTCTTTTTACCACCGGATGGCGCCGAAAGTGAAAAAAGGCGCTTTTGAGGATGGAGTCCGCAGGAAAGCAGAGAGGGCCAAATTGTCTGGGGCATTTGAAAGGGTTCCAGGAGGCAGTGAGAACCAGCATTACTTTTCCCCGCTGGCACCTTTGTTGTGGCAGCAAAATCTGGACGTTTGTCTTTTTTGCTCCGGAGGCTGCCGAAAGCGAAAACAGGTGCTTTTGAGGATGGAGTCCGCAGGAAAGCAGAGAGGGCCAAATTGTCTGTGGCATTTGAAAGGGTTCCAGGAGGCAGTGAGAACCAGCATTACTTTTCCCCGCTGGCACCTTTGCTGTGGCAGCAAAAGCTGGACGTTTGTCTTTTTTGCTCCGGAGGTTGCCGAAAGCGAAAACAGGTGCTTTTGAGGATGGAGTCCGCAGGAAAGCAGAGAGGGCCAAATTGTCTGTGGCATTTGAAAGGGTTCCAGGAGGCAGTGAGAACCAGCATTACTTTTCCCCGCTGGCACCTTTGCTGTGGCAGCAAAAGCTGGACGTTTGTCTTTTTTGCTCCGGAGGGCGCCGAAAGAGAAAATAGGTTCTTTTGAGGATGGAGTCCGCAGGAAAGCAGAGAGGGCCAAATTGTCTGTGGCATTTGAAAGGGTTCCAGGAGGCAGTGAGAACCAGCATTACTTTTCCCCGCTGGCACCTTTGCTGTGGCAGCAAAAGCTGGACGTTTGTCTTTTTTGCTCCGGAGGGCGCCGAAAGCGAAAATAGGTTCTTTTGAGGATGGAGTCCGCAGGAAAGCAGAGAGGGCCAAATTGTCTGTGGCATTTGAAAGGGTTCCAGGAGGCAGTGAGAACCAGCATTACTTTTCCCCGCTGGCACCTTTGCTGTGGCAGCAAAAGCTGGACGTTTGTCTTTTTTGCTCCGGACGCTGCCGAAAGCGAAAACAGCTGCTTTTGAGGATGGAGTCCGCAGCAAAGCAGAGAGGGCCAAATTGTCTGTGGCATTTGAAAGGGTTCCAGGAGGCAGTGAGAACCAGCATTACTTTTCCCCGCTGGCACCTTTGTTGTGGCAGAAAAAGCTGGACGTTTGTCTTTTTTGCTCCGGAGGCTGCCGAAAGCGAAAACAGGTGCTTTTGATGATGGAGTCCGCAGGAAAGCAGAGAGAGCCAAATTGTCTGGGGCATTTGAAGGAGTTCCAGGAGGCAGTGAGAACCAGCATTACTTTTCCCCGCTGGCACCTTTGCTGTGGCAGCAAAAGCTGGACGTTTGTCTTTTTACCACCGGATGGCGCCGAAAGTGAAAAAAGGCGCTTTTGAGGATGGAGTCCGCAGGAAAGCAGAGAGGGCCAAATTGTCTGTGGCATTTGAAAGGGTTCCAGGAGGCAGTGAGAACCAGCATTACTTTTCCCCGCTGGCACCTTTGTTGTGGCAGCAAAAGCTGGACGTTTGTCTTTTTTGCTCCGGAGGCTGCCGAAAGCGAAAACAGCTGCTTTTGAGGATGGAGTCCGCAGGAAAGCAGAGAGGGCCAAATTGTCTGTGGCATTTGAAAGGGTTCCAGGAGGCAGTGAGAACCAGCATTACTTTTCCCCGCTGGCACCTTTGCTGCGGCAGCAAAAGCTGGACGTTTGTCTTTTTTGCTCCGGAGGTTGCCGAAAGCGAAAACAGGTGCTTTTGAGGATGGAGTCCGCAGGAAAGCAGAGAGGGCCAAATTGTCTTTGGCATTTAAAGAGGTTCCAGGAGGCAGTGAGGACCAGCATTACTTTTCCCCGCTGGCACCTTTGCTGCGGCAGCAAAATCTGGACGTTTGTCTTTTTTGCTCCGGAGGCTGCCGAAAGCGAAAACAGGTGCTTTTGAGGATGGAGTCCGCAGGAAAGCAGAGAGGGCCAAATTGTCTGTGGCATTTGAAAGGGTTCCAGGAGGCAGTGAGAACGAGCATTACTTTTCCCCGCTGGCACCTTTGCTGCGGCAGCAAAATATGGACGTTTGTCTTTTTTGCTCCGCAGGTTGCCGAAAGCGAAAACAGGTGCTTTTGAGGATGGAGTCCGCAGGAAAGCAGAGAGGGCCAAATTGTCTGTGGCATTTGAAAGGGTTCCAGGAGGCAGTGAGAACGAGCATTACTTTTCCCCGCTGGCACCTTTGCTGTGGCAGCAAAAGCTGGACGTTTGTCTTTTTTGCTCCGGAGGCTGCCGAAAGCGAAAATAGGTTCTTTTGAGGATGGAGTCCGCAGGAAAGCAGAGAGGGCCAAATTGTCTGTGGCATTTGAAAGGGTTCCAGGAGGCAGTGAGAACCAGCATTACTTTTCCCCGCTGGCACCTTTGCTGTGGCAGCAAAAGCTGGACGTTTGTCTTTTTTGCTCCGGAGGCTGCCGAAAGCGAAAACAGGTGCTTTTGATGATGGAGTCCGCAGGAAAGCAGAGAGGGCCAAATTGTCTTTGGCATTTAAAGAGGTTCCAGGAGGCAGTGAGGACCAGCATTACTTTTCCCCGCTGGCACCTTTGCTGCGGCAGCAAAAGCTGGACGTTTGTCTTTTTACCACCGGATGGCGCCGAAAGTGAAAAAAGGCGCTTTTGAGGATAGAGTCCGCAGGAAAGCAGAGAGGGCCAAATTGTCTGGGGCATTTGAAAGGGTTCCAGGAGGCAGTGAGAACCAGCGTTACTTTTCCCCGCTGGCACCTTTGCTGTGGCAGCAAAAGCTGGACGTTTGTCTTTTTTGCTCCGGAGGCTGCCGAAAGCAAAAACAGGTGCTTTTGAGGATGGAGTCCGCAGGAAAGCAGAGAGGGCCAAATTGTCTGTGGCATTTGAAAGGGTTCCAGGAGGCAGTGAGAACCAGCATTACTTTTCCCCGCTGGCACCTTTGCTGTGGCAGCAAAAGCTGGACGTTTGTCTTTTTTGCTCCGGAGGTTGCCGAAAGCGAAAACAGGTGCTTTTGAGGATGGAGTCCGCAGGAAAGCAGAGAGGGCCAAATTGTCTGTGGCATTTGAAAGGGTTCCAGGAGGCAGTGAGAACCAGCATTACTTTTCCCCGCTGGCACCTTTGCTGTGGCAGCAAAAGCTGGACGTTTGTCTTTTTTGCTCCGGAGGTTGCCGAAAGCGAAAACAGGTGCTTTTGAGGATGGAGTCCGCAGGAAAGCAGAGAGAGCCAAATTGTCTGGGGCATTTGAAGGAGTTCCAGGAGGCAGTGAGAACCAGCATTACTTTTCCCCGCTGGCACCTTTGCTGTGGCAGCAAAAGCTGGACGTTTGTCTTTTTTGCTCCGGAGGCTGCCGAAAGCGAAAACAGGTGCTTTTGATGATGGAGTCCGCAGGAAAGCAGAGAGGGCCAAATTGTCTTTGGCATTTAAAGAGGTTCCAGGAGGCAGTGAGGACCAGCATTACTTTTCCCCGCTGGCACCTTTGCTGCGGCAGCAAAAGCTGGACGTTTGTCTTTTTACCACCGGATGGCGCCGAAAGTGAAAAAAGGCGCTTTTGAGGATAGAGTCCGCAGGAAAGCAGAGAGGGCCAAATTGTCTGGGGCATTTGAAAGGGTTCCAGGAGGCAGTGAGAACCAGCGTTACTTTTCCCCGCTGGCACCTTTGCTGTGGCAGCAAAAGCTGGACGTTTGTCTTTTTTGCTCCGGAGGCTGCCGAAAGCAAAAACAGGTGCTTTTGAGGATGGAGTCCGCAGGAAAGCAGAGAGGGCCAAATTGTCTGTGGCATTTGAAAGGGTTCCAGGAGGCAGTGAGAACCAGCATTACTTTTCCCCGCTGGCACCTTTGCTGTGGCAGCAAAAGCTGGACGTTTGTCTTTTTTGCTCCGGAGGTTGCCGAAAGCGAAAACAGGTGCTTTTGAGGATGGAGTCCGCAGGAAAGCAGAGAGGGCCAAATTGTCTGTGGCATTTGAAAGGGTTCCAGGAGGCAGTGAGAACCAGCATTACTTTTCCCCGCTGGCACCTTTGCTGTGGCAGCAAAAGCTGGACGTTTGTCTTTTTTGCTCCGGAGGCTGCCGAAAGCGAAAACAGGTGCTTTTGAGGATGGAGTCCGCAGGAAAGCAGAGAGGGCCAAATTGTCTGTGGCATTTGAAAGGGTTCCAGGAGGCAGTGAGAACAAGCATTACTTTTCCCCGCTGGCACCTTCGCTGTGGCAGCAAAAGCTGGACGTTTGTCTTTTTTGCTCCGGAGGCTGCCGAAAGCGAAAACAGGTGCTTTTGAGGATGGAGTCCGCAGGAAAGCAGAGAGAGCCAAATTGTCTGGGGCATTTGAAGGAGTTCCAGGAGGCAGTGAGAACCAGCATTACTTTTCCCTGCTGGCACGTTTGCTGTTGCAGCAAAAGCTGGACGTTTGTCTTTTTTGCTCCGGAGGTTGCCGAAAGCGAAAACAGGTGCTTTTGAGGATGGAGTCCGCAGGAAAGCAGAGAGGGCCAAATTGTCTGTGGCATTTGATAGGGTTCCAGGAGGCAGTGAGAACCAGCATTACTTTTCCCCGCTGGCACCTTTGCTGTGGCAGCAAAATCTGGACGTTTGTCTTTTTTGCTCCGGAGGCTGCCAAAAGCGAAAACAGGTGCTTTTGAGGATGGAGTCCGCAGGAAAGCAGAGAGGGCCAAATTGTCTGTGACATTTGAAAGGGTTCCAGGAGGCAGTGAGAACCAGCATTACTTTTCCCCGCTGGCACCTTTGCTGTGGCAGCAAAAGCTGGACGTTTGTCTTTTTTGCTCCGGAGGCTGCCGAAAGCGAAAATAGGTGCTTTTGAGGATGGAGTCCGCAGGAAAGCAGAGAGGGCCAAATTGTCTGTGGCATTTGAAAGGGTTCCAGGAGGCAGTGAGAACGAGCATTACTTTTCCCCGCTGGCACCTTTGCTGTGGCAGCAAAAGCTGGACGTTTGTCTTTTTTGCTCCGGAGGCTGCCGAAAGCGAAAACAGGTGCTTTTGAGGATGGAGTCCGCAGGAAAGCAGAGAGAGCCAAATTGTCTTTGGCATTTGAAGGAGTTCCAGGAGGCAGTGAGAACCAGCATTACTTTTCCCCGCTGGCACCTTTGCTGTGGCAGCAAAAGCTGGACGTTTGTCTTTTTTGCTCCAGAGGCTGCCGAAAGCGAAAACAGGTGCTTTTGAGGATGGAGTCCGCAGGAAAGCAGAGAGGGCCAAATTATCTGTGGCATTTGAAAGGGTTCCAGGAGGCAGTGAGAACCAGCATTACTTTTCCCCGTTGGCACCTTTGCTGTGGCAGCAAAAGCTAGACGTTTGTCTTTTTTGCTCCGGAGGTTGCCGAAAGCGAAAACAGGTGCTTTTGAGGATGGAGTCCGCAGGAAAGCAGAGAGGGCCAAATTGTCTGTGGCATTTGATAGGGTTCCAGGAGGCAGTGAGAACCAGCATTACTTTTCCCTGCTGGCACGTTTGCTGTGGCAGCAAAAGCTGGACGTTTGTCTTTTTTGCTCCGGAGGTTGCCGAAAGCGAAAACAGGTGCTTTTGAGGATGGAGTCCGCAGGAAAGCAGAGAGGGCCAAATTGTCTGTGGCATTTGATAGGGTTCCAGGAGGCAGTGAGAACCAGCATTACTTTTCCCCGCTGGCACCTTTGCTGTGGCAGCAAAATCTGGACGTTTGTCTTTTTTGCTCCGGAGGCTGCCGAAAGCGAAAACAGGTGCTTTTGAGGATGGAGTCCGCAGGAAAGCAGAGAGGGCCAAATTGTCTGTGACATTTGAAAGGGTTCCAGGAGGCAGTGAGAACCAGCATTACTTTTCCCCGCTGGCACCTTTGCTGTGGCAGCAAAAGCTAGACGTTTGTCTTTTTTGCTCCGGAGGCTGCCGAAAGCGAAAACAGGTGCTTTTGAGGATGGAGTCCGCAGGAAAGCAGAGAGGGCCAAATTGTCTGTGGCATTTGAAAGGGTTCCAGGAGGCAGTGAGAACGAGCATTACTTTTCCCCGCTGGCACCTTTGCTGTGGCAGCAAAAGCTGGACGTTTGTCTTTTTTGCTCCGGAGGCTGCCGAAAGCGAAAATAGGTGCTTTTGAGGATGGAGTCCGCAGGAAAGCAGAGAGGGCCAAATTGTCTGTGGCATTTGAAAGGGTTCCAGGAGGCAGTGAGAACCAGCATTACTTTTCCCCGCTGGCACCTTTGCTGTGGCAGCAAAAGCTGGACGTTTGTCTTTTTTGCTCCGGAGGCTGCCGAAAGCGAAAACAGGTGCTTTTGATGATGGAGTCCGCAGGAAAGCAGAGAGGGCCAAATTGTCTTTGGCATTTAAAGAGGTTCCAGGAGGCAGTGAGGACCAGCATTACTTTTCCCCGCTGGCACCTTTGCTGCGGCAGCAAAAGCTGGACGTTTGTCTTTTTACCACCGGATGGCGCCGAAAGTGAAAAAAGGCGCTTTTGAGGATGGAGTCCGCAGGAAAGCAGAGAGGGCCAAATTGTCTGGGGCATTTGAAAGGGTTCCAGGAGGCAGTGAGAACCAGCATTACTTTTCCCCGCTGGCACCTTTGTTGTGGCAGCAAAATCTGGACGTTTGTCTTTTTTGCTCCGGAGGCTGCCGAAAGCGAAAACAGGTGCTTTTGAGGATGGAGTCCGCAGGAAAGCAGAGAGGGCCAAATTGTCTGTGGCATTTGAAAGGGTTCCAGGAGGCAGTGAGAACCAGCATTACTTTTCCCCGCTGGCACCTTTGCTGTGGCAGCAAAAGCTGGACGTTTGTCTTTTTTGCTCCGGAGGTTGCCGAAAGCGAAAACAGGTGCTTTTGAGGATGGAGTCCGCAGGAAAGCAGAGAGGGCCAAATTGTCTGTGGCATTTGAAAGGGTTCCAGGAGGCAGTGAGAACCAGCATTACTTTTCCCCGCTGGCACCTTTGCTGTGGCAGCAAAAGCTGGACGTTTGTCTTTTTTGCTCCGGAGGGCGCCGAAAGAGAAAATGGGTTCTTTTGAGGATGGAGTCCGCAGGAAAGCAGAGAGGGCCAAATTGTCTGTGGCATTTGAAAGGGTTCCAGGAGGCAGTGAGAACCAGCATTACTTTTCCCCGCTGGCACCTTTGCTGTGGCAGCAAAAGCTGGACGTTTGTCTTTTTTGCTCCGGAGGGCGCCGAAAGCGAAAATAGGTTCTTTTGAGGATGGAGTCCGCAGGAAAGCAGAGAGGGCCAAATTGTCTGTGGCATTTGAAAGGGTTCCAGGAGGCAGTGAGAACCAGCATTACTTTTCCCCGCTGGCACCTTTGCTGTGGCAGCAAAAGCTGGACGTTTTTCTTTTTTGCTCCGGACGCTGCCGAAAGCGAAAACAGCTGCTTTTGAGGATGGAGTCCGCAGCAAAGCAGAGAGGGCCAAATTGTCTGTGGCATTTGAAAGGGTTCCAGGAGGCAGTGAGAACCAGCATTACTTTTCCCCGCTGGCACCTTTGTTGTGGCAGAAAAAGCTGACGTTTGTCTTTTTTGCTCCGGAGGCTGCCGAAAGCGAAAACAGGTGCTTTTGATGATGGAGTCCGCAGGAAAGCAGAGAGAGCCAAATTGTCTGGGGCATTTGAAGGAGTTCCAGGAGGCAGTGAGAACCAGCATTACTTTTCCCCGCTGGCACCTTTGCTGTGGCAGCAAAAGCTGGACGTTTGTCTTTTTTGCTCCGGAGGCTGCCGAAAGCGAAAACAGGTGCTTTTGAGGATGGAGTCCGCAGGAAAGCAGAGAGGGCCAAATTGTCTGTGGCATTTGAAAGGGTTCCAGGAGGCAGTGAGAACCAGCATTACTTTTCCCCGTTGGCACCTTTGCTGTGGCAGCAAAAGCTGGACGTTTGTCTTTTTTGCTCCGGAGGCTGCCGAAAGCGAAAACAGGTGCTTTTGAGGATGGAGTCCGCAGGAAAGCAGAGAGAGCCAAATTGTCTGGGGCATTTGAAGTAGTTCCAGGAGGCAGGGAGAACCAGCATTACTTTTCCCCGCTGGCACCTTTGCTGTGGCAGCAAAAGCTGGACGTTTGTCTTTTTTGCTCCGGAGGGCGCCGAAAGCGAAAATAGGTTCTTTTGAGGATGGAGTCTGCAGGAAAGCAGAGAGGACCAAATTGTCTGTGGCTTTTGGAAGGGTTCCAGGAGGCAGTGAGAACCAGCATTACTTTTCCCCGCTGGCACCTTTGTTGTGGCAGCAAAAGCTGGACGTTTGTCTTTTTTGCTCCGGAGGCTGCCGAAAGCGAAAACAGGTGCTTTTGAGGATGGAGTCCGCAGGAAAGCAGAGAGGGCCAAATTGTCTGGGGCATTTGAAGAAGTTCCAGGAGGCAGTGAGAACAAGCATTACTTTTCCCAGCTGGCACCTTTGCTGTGGCAGCAAAAGCTGGACGTTTGTCTTTTTTGCTCCGGAGGCTGCCGAAAGCGAAAACAGGTGCTTTTGATGATGGAGTCCGCAGGAAAGCAGAGAGGGCCAAATTGTCTTCGGCATTTAAAGAGGTTCCAGGAGGCAGTGAGGACCAGCATTACTTTTCCCCGCTGGCACCTTTGCTGCGGCAGCAAAAGCTGGACGTTTGTCTTTTTACCACCGGATGGCGCCGAAAGTGAAAAAAGGCGCTTTTGAGGATAGAGTCCGCAGGAAAGCAGAGAGGGCCAAATTGTCTGGGGCATTTGAAAGGGTTCCAGGAGGCAGTGAGAACCAGCATTACTTTTCCCTGCTGGCACCTTTTTTGTGGCAGCAAAAGCTGGACGTTTGTCTTTTTTGCTCCGGAGGCTGCCGAAAGCGAAAACAGGTGCTTTTGAGGATGGAGTCCGCAGGAAAGCAGAGAGGGCCAAATTGTCCGTGGCATTTGAAAGGGTTCCAGGAGGCAGTGAGAACCAGCATTACTTTTCCCCGCTGGCACCTTTGTTGTGGCAGCAAAAGCTGGACGTTTGTCTTTTTTGCTCCGGAGGCTGCCGAAAGCGAAAACAGGTGCTTTTGAGGATGGAGTCCGCAGGAAAGCAGAGAGGGCCAAATTGTCTGGGGCATTTGAAAGGGTTCCAGGAGGCAGTGAGAACCAGCATTACTTTTCCCCGTTGGCACCTTTGCTGTGGCAGCAAAAGCTGGACGTTTGTCTTTTTTGCTCCGGAGGCTGCCGAAAGCGAAAACAGGTGCTTTTGAGGATGGAGTCCGCAGGAAAGCAGAGAGGGCCAAATTGTCTGTGGCATTTGAAAGGGTTCCAGGAGGCAGTGAGAACCAGCATTACTTTTCCCCGCTGGCACCTTTGTTGTGGCAGCAAAAGCTGGACGTTTGTCTTTTTTGCTCCGGAGGCTGCCGAAAGCGAAAACAGGTGCTTTTGAGGATGGAGTCCGCAGGAAAGCAGAGAGGGCCAAATTGTCTGTGACATTTGAAAGGGTTCCAGGAGGCAGTGAGAAGCAGCATTACTTTTCCCCGCTGGCACCTTTGTTGTGGCAGCAAAAGCTGGACGTTTGTCTTTTTTGCTCCGGAGGCTGCCGAAAGCGAAAATAGGTGCTTTTGAGGATGGAGTCCGCAGGAAAGCAGAGAGGGCCAAATTGTCTGTGGCATTTGAAAGGGTTCCAGGAGGCAGTGAGAACCAGCATTACTTTTCCCCGCTGGCACCTTTGCTGTGGCAGCAAAAGCTGGACGTTTGTCTTTTTTGCTCCGGAGGCTGCCGAAAACGAAAACAGGTGCTTTTGAGGATGGAGTCCGCAGGAAAGCAGAGAGGGCCAAATTGTCTGTGGCATTTGAAAGGGTTCCAGGAGGCAGTGAGAACCAGCATTACTTTTCCCCGCTGGCACCTTTGTTGTGGCAGCAAAAGCTGGACGTTTGTCTTTTTTGCTCCGGAGGCTGCCGAAAGCGAAAACAGGTGCTTTTGAGGATGGAGTCCGCAGGAAAGCAGAGAGAGCCAAATTGTCTGTGGCATTTGAAGGAGTTCCAGGAGGCAGTGAGAACCAGCATTACTTTTCCCCGCTGGCACCTTTGCTGTGGCAGCAAAAGCTGGACGTTTGTCTTTTTTGCTCCGGAGGCTGCCGAAAGCGAAAACAGGTGCTTTTGAGGATGGAGTCCGCAGGAAAGCAGAGAGGGCCAAATTGTCTGTGGCATTTGAAAGGGTTCCAGGAGGCAGTGAGAACCAGCATTACTTTTCCCCGTTGGCACCTTTGCTGTGGCAGCAAAAGCTGGACGTTTGTCTTTTTTGCTCCGGAGGCTGCCGAAAGCGAAAACAGGTGCTTTTGAGGATGGAGTCCGCAGGAAAGCAGAGAGAGCCAAATTGTCTTTGCATTTGAAGGAGTTCCAGGAGGCAGTGAGAACCAGCATTACTTTTCCCTGCTGACACGTTTGCTGTGGCAGCAAAAGCTGGACGTTTGTCTTTTTTGCTCCGGAGGCTGCCGAAAGCGAAAACAGGTGCTTTTGAGGATGGAGTCCGCAGGAAAGCAGAGAGGGCCAAATTGTCTGTGGCATTTGATAGGGTTCCAGGAGGCAGTGAGAACCAGCATTACTTTTCCCCGCTGGCACCTTTGCTGTGGCAGCAAAATCTGGACGTTTGTCTTTTTTGCTCCGGAGGCTGCCGAAAGCGAAAACAGGTGCTTTTGAGGATGGAGTCCGCAGGAAAGCAGAGAGGGCCAAATTGTCTGTGACATTTGAAGGAGTTCCAGGAGGCAGTGAGAACCAGCATTACTTTTCCCTGCTGGCACCTTTGCTGTGGCAGCAAAAGCTGGACGTTTGTCTTTTTTGCTCCGGAGGCTGCCGAAAGCGAAAACAGCTGCTTTTGAGGATGGAGTCCGCAGGAAAGCAGAGAGGGCCAAATTGTCTGTGGCATTTGAAAGGGTTCCAGGAGGCAGTGAGAACGAGCATTACTTTTCCCCGCTGGCACCTTTGTTGTGGCAGCAAAAGCTGGACGTTTGTCTTTTTTGCTCCGGAGGCTGCCGAAAGCGAAAATAGGTGCTTTTGAGGATGGAGTCCGCAGGAAAGCAGAGAGGGCCAAATTGTCTGTGGCATTTGAAAGGGTTCCAGGAGGCAGTGAGAACCAGCATTACTTTTCCCCGCTGGCACCTTTGCTGTGGCAGCAAAAGCTGGACGTTTGTCTTTTTTGCTCCGGAGGCTGCCGAAAGCGAAAACAGGTGCTTTTGAGGATGGAGTCCGCAGGAAAGCAGAGAGGGCCAAATTGTCTGTGGCATTTGAAAGGGTTCCAGGAGGCAGTGAGAACCAGCATTACTTTTCCCCGCTGGCACCTTTGTTGTGGCAGCAAAAGCTGGACGTTTGTCTTTTTTGCTCCGGAGGCTGCCGAAAGCGAAAACAGGTGCTTTTGAGGATGGAGTCCGCAGGAAAGCAGAGAGAGCCAAATTGTCTGTGGCATTTGAAGGAGTTCCAGGAGGCAGTGAGAACCAGCATTACTTTTCCCCGCTGGCACCTTTGCTGTGGCAGCAAAAGCTGGACGTTTATCTTTTTTGCTCCGGAGGCTGCCGAAAGCAAAAACAGGTGCTTTTGAGGATGGAGTCCGCAGGAAAGCAGAGAGGACCAAATTGTCTGTGGCATTTGAAAGGGTTCCAGGAGGCAGTGAGAACCAGCATTACTTTTCCCCGTTGGCACCTTTGCTGTGGCAGCAAAAGCTGGACGTTTGTCTTTTTTGCTCCGGAGGCTGCCGAAAGCGAAAACAGGTGCTTTTGAGGATGGAGTCCGCAGGAAAGCAGAGAGGGCCAAATTGTCTGGAGCATTTGAAGGAGTTCCAGGAGACAGTGAGAACCAGCATTACTTTTCCCTGCTGGCACGTTTGCTGTGGCAGCAAAAGCTGGACGTTTGTCTTTTTTGCTCCGGAGGCTGCCGAAAGCGAAAACAGGTGCTTTTGAGGATGGAGTCCGCAGGAAAGCAGAGAGGGCCAAATTGTCTGTGACATTTGAAAGGGTTCCAGGAGGCAGTGAGAACCAGCATTACTTTTCCCCGCTGGCACCTTTGCTGTGGCAGCAAAAGCTGGACGTTTGTCTTTTTTGCTCCGGAGGCTGCCGAAAGCGAAAACAGGTGCTTTTGAGGATGGAGTCCGCAGGAAAGCAGAGAGGGCCAAATTGTCTGGGGCATTTGAAAGGGTTCCAGGAGGCAGTGAGAACCAGCATTACTTTTCCCCGCTGGCACCTTTGCTGTGGCAGCAAAAGCTGGACGTTTGTCTTTTTTGCTCCGGAGGCTGCCGAAAGCGAAAACAGGTGCTTTTGAGGATGGAGTCCGCAGGAAAGCAGAGAGGGCCAAATTGTCTGGGGCATTTGAAAGGGTTCCAGGAGGCAGTGAGAACCAGCATTACTTTTCCCCGCTGGCACCTTTGCTGTGGCAGCAAAACCTGGACGTTTGTCTTTTTTGCTCCGGAGGCTGCCGAAAGTGAAAACAGGTGCTTTTGATGATGGAGTCCGCAGGAAAGCAGAGAGGGCCAAATTGTCTTTGGCATTTAAAGAGGTTCCAGGAGGCAGTGAGGACCAGCATTACTTTTCCCCGCTGGCACCTTTGCTGCGGCAGCAAAAGCTGGACGTTTGTCTTTTTACCACCGGATGGCGCCGAAAGTGAAAAAAGGCGCTTTTGAGGATGGAGTCCGCAGGAAAGCAGAGAGGGCCAAATTGTCTGGGGCATTTGAAAGGGTTCCAGGAGGCAGTGAGAACCAGCATTACTTTTCCCCGCTGGCACCTTTGCTGTGGCAGCAAAAGCTGGACGTTTGTCTTTTTTGCTCCGGAGGCTGCCGAAAGCGAAAACAGGTGCTTTTGAGGATGGAGTCCGCAGGAAAGCAGAGAGGGCCAAATTGTCTGGGGCATTTGAAAGGGTTCCAGGAGGCAGTGAGAACCAGCATTACTTTTCCCCACTGGCACCTTTGTTGTGGCAGCAAAAGCTGGACGTTTGTCTTTTTTGCTCCGGAGGCTGCCGAAAGCGAAAATAGGTGCTTTTGAGGATGGAGTCCGCAGGAAAGCAGAGAGGGCCAAATTGTCTGGGGCATTTGAAAGGGTTCCAGGAGGCAGTGAGAACCAGCATTACTTTTCCCCGCTGGCACCTTTGCTGTGGAAGCAAAAGCTGGACGTTTGTCTTTTTTGCTCCGGAGGCTGCCGAAAGCGAAAACAGCTGCTTTTGAGGATGGAGTCCGCAGGAAAGCAGAGAGGGCCAAATTGTCTGTGGCATTTGAAAGGGTTCCAGGAGGCAGTGAGAACCAGCATTACTTTTCCCCGCTGGCACCTTTGTTGTGGCAGCAAAAGCTGGACGTTTGTCTTTTTTGCTCCGGAGGCTGCCGAAAGCGAAAACAGGTGCTTTTGAGGATGGAGTCCGCAGGAAAGCAGAGAGAGCCAAATTGTCTGGGGCATTTGAAGGAGTTCCAGGAGGCAGTGAGAACCAGCATTACTTTTCCCCGCTGGCACCTTTGCTGTGGCAGCAAAAGCTGGACGTTTGTCTTTTTTGCTCCGGAGGCTGCCGAAAGCGAAAACAGGTGCTTTTGAGGATGGAGTCCGCAGGAAAGCAGAGAGAGCCAAATTGTCTGGGGCATTTGAAGGAGTTCCAGGAGGCAGTGAGAACCAGCATTACTTTTCCCTGCTGGCACGTTTGCTGTGGCAGCAAAAGCTGGACGTTTGTCTTTTTTGCTCCGGAGGCTGCCGAAAGCGAAAACAGGTGCTTTTGAGGATGGAGTCCGCAGGAAAGCAGAGAGGGCCAAATTGTCTGGGGCATTTGAAAGGGTTCCAGGAGGCAGTGAGAACCAGCATTACTTTTCCCCGCTGGCACCTTTGCTGTGGCAGCAAAAGCTGGACGTTTGTCTTTTTTGCTCCGGAGGCTGCCGAAAGCGAAAACAGCTGCTTTTGAGGATGGAGTCCGCAGGAAAGCAGAGAGGGCCAAATTGTCTGTGACATTTGAAAGGGTTCCAGGAGGCAGTGAGAACCAGCATTACTTTTCCCCGCTGGCACCTTTGCTGTGGCAGCAAAAGCTGGACGTTTGTCTTTTTTGCTCCGGAGGCTGCCGAAAGCGAAAACAGGTGCTTTTGAGGATGGAGTCCGCAGGAAAGCAGAGAGGGCCAAATTGTCTGTGGCATTTGAAAGGGTTCCAGGAGGCAGTGAGAACCAGCATTACTTTTCCCCGTTGGCACCTTTGCTGTGGCAGCAAAAGCTGGACGTTTGTCTTTTTTGCTCCGGAGGCTGCCGAAAGCGAAAACAGGTGCTTTTGATGATGGAGTCCGCAGGAAAGCAGAGAGGGCCAAATTGTCTTTGGCATTTAACGAGGTTCCAGGAGGCAGTGAGGACCAGCATTACTTTTCCCCGCTGGCACCTTTGCTGCGGCAGCAAAAGCTGGACGTTTGTCTTTTTACCACCGGATGGAGCCGAAAGTGAAAAAAGGCGCTTTTGAGGATGGAGTCCGCAGGAAAGCAGAGAGGGCCAAATTGTCTGGGGCATTTGAAGGAGTTCCAGGAGGCAGTGAGAACCAGCATTACTTTTCCCCGCTGGCACCTTTGCTGTGGCAGCAAAAGCTGGACGTTTGTCTTTTTTGCTCCGGAGGCTGCCGAAAGCGAAAACAGGTGCTTTTGAGGATGGAGTCCGCAGGAAAGCAGAGAGGGCCAAATTGTCTGTGGCATTTGAAAGGGTTCCAGGAGGCAGTGAGAACCAGCATTACTTTTCCCCGCTGGCACCTTTGTTGTGGCAGCAAAAGCTGGACGTTTGTCTTTTTTGCTCCGGAGGCTGCCGAAAGCGAAAACAGGTGCTTTTGAGGATGGAGTCCGCAGGAAAGCAGAGAGGGCCAAATTGTCTGTGGCATTTGAAAGGGTTCCAGGAGGCAGTGAGAACCAGCATTACTTTTCCCCGCTGGCACCTTTGCTGTGGCAGCAAAAGCTGGACGTTTGTCTTTTTTGCTCCGGAGGCTGCCGAAAGCGAAAACAGGTGCTTTTGAGGATGGAGTCCGCAGGAAAGCAGAGAGGGCCAAATTGTCTGGGGCATTTGAAAGGGTTCCAGGAGGCAGTGAGAACCAGCATTACTTTTCCCCGCTGGCACCTTTGCTGTGGCAGCAAAAGCTGGACGTTTGTCTTTTTTGCTCCGGAGGCTGCCGAAAGCGAAAACAGGTGCTTTTGAGGATGGAGTCCGCAGGAAAGCAGAGAGGGCCAAATTGTCTGGGGCATTTGAAAGGGTTCCAGGAGGCAGTGAGAACCAGCATTACTTTTCCCCGCTGGCACCTTTGCTGTGGCAGCAAAACCTGGACGTTTGTCTTTTTTGCTCCGGAGGCTGCCGAAAGTGAAAACAGGTGCTTTTGATGATGGAGTCCGCAGGAAAGCAGAGAGGGCCAAATTGTCTTTGGCATTTAAAGAGGTTCCAGGAGGCAGTGAGGACCAGCATTACTTTTCCCCGCTGGCACCTTTGCTGCGGCAGCAAAAGCTGGACGTTTGTCTTTTTTGCTCCGGAGGCTGCCGAAAGCGAAAACAGGTGCTTTTGAGGATGGAGTCCGCAGGAAAGCAGAGAGGGCCAAATTGTCTGTGGCATTTGAAAGGGTTCCAGGAGGCAGTGAGAACCAGCACTACTTTTCCCCGCTGGCACCTTTGTTGTGGCAGCAAAAGCTGGACGTTTGTCTTTTTTGCTCCGGAGGCTGCCGAAAGCGAAAACAGCTGCTTTTGAGGATGGAGTCCGCAGGAAAGCAGAGAGGGCCAAATTGTCTGTGGCATTTGAAAGGGTTCCAGGAGGCAGTGAGAACCAGCATTACTTTTCCCCGCTGGCACCTTTGTTGTGGCAGCAAAAGCTGGACGTTTGTCTTTTTTGCTCCGGAGGCTGCCGAAAGCGAAAACAGGTGCTTTTGAGGATGGAGTCCGCAGGAAAGCAGAGAGAGCCAAATTGTCTGGGGCATTTGAAGGAGTTCCAGGAGGCAGTGAGAACCAGCATTACTTTTCCCTGCTGGCACGTTTGCTGTGGCAGCAAAAGCTGGACGTTTGTCTTTTTTGCTCCGGAGGCTGTCGAAAGCGAAAACAGGTGCTTTTGAGGATGGAGTCCGCAGGAAAGCAGAGAGGGCCAAATTGTCTGGGGCATTTGAAAGGGTTCCAGGAGGCAGTGAGAACCAGCATTACTTTTCCCCGCTGGCACCTTTGCTGTGGCAGCAAAAGCTGGACGTTTGTCTTTTTTGCTCCGGAGGCTGCCGAAAGCGAAAACAGCTGCTTTTGAGGATGGAGTCCGCAGGAAAGCAGAGAGGGCCAAATTGTCTGTGACATTTGAAAGGGTTCCAGGAGGCAGTGAGAACCAGCATTACTTTTCCCCTCTGGCACCTTTGCTGTGGCAGCAAAAGCTGGACGTTTGTCTTTTTTGCTCCGGAGGCTGCCGAAAGCGAAAACAGGTGCTTTTGAGGATGGAGTCCGCAGGAAAGCAGAGAGGGCCAAATTGTCTGTGGCATTTGAAAGGGTTCCAGGAGGCAGTGAGAACCAGCATTACTTTTCCCCGTTGGCACCTTTGCTGTGGCAGCAAAAGCTGGACGTTTGTCTTTTTTGCTCCGGAGGCTGCCGAAAGCGAAAACAGGTGCTTTTGATGATGGAGTCCGCAGGAAAGCAGAGAGGGCCAAATTGTCTTTGGCATTTAACGAGGTTCCAGGAGGCAGTGAGGACCAGCATTACTTTTCCCCGCTGGCACCTTTGCTGCGGCAGCAAAAGCTGGACGTTTGTCTTTTTACCACCGGATGGAGCCGAAAGTGAAAAAAGGCGCTTTTGAGGATGGAGTCCGCAGGAAAGCAGAGAGGGCCAAATTGTCTGGGGCATTTGAAAGGGTTCCAGGAGGCAGTGAGAACCAGCATTACTTTTCCCCGCTGGCACCTTTGCTGTGGCAGCAAAATCTGGACGTTTGTCTTTTTTGCTCCGGAGGCTGCCGAAAGCGAAAACAGGTGCTTTTGAGGATGGAGTCCGCAGGAAAGCAGAGAGGGCCAAATTGTCTGTGGCATTTGAAAGGGTTCCAGGAGGCAGTGAGAACCAGCATTACTTTTCCCCGCTGGCACCTTTGCTGTGGCAGCAAAAGCTGGACGTTTGTCTTTTTTGCTCCGGAGGCTGCCGAAAGCGAAAACAGGTGCTTTTGAGGATGGAGTCCGCAGGAAAGCAGAGAGGGCCAAATTGTCTGTGGCATTTGAAAGGGTTCCAGGAGGCAGTGAGAACCAGCATTACTTTTCCCCGCTGGCACCTTTGCTGTGGCAGCAAAAGCTGGACGTTTGTCTTTTTTGCTCCGGAGGCTGCCGAAAGCGAAAACAGGTGCTTTTGAGGATGGAGTCCGCAGGAAAGTAGAGAGAGCCAAATTGTCTGGGGCATTTGAAGGAGTTCCAGGAGGCAGTGAGAACCAGCATTACTTTTCCCCGCTGGCACCTTTGCTGTGGCAGCAAAAGCTGGACGTTTGTCTTTTTTGCTCCGGAGGCTGCCGAAAGCGAAAACAGGTGCTTTTGAGGATGGAGTCCGCAGGAAAGCAGAGAGGGCCAAATTGTCTGTGGCATTTGAAAGGGTTCCAGGAGGCAGTGAGAACCAGCATTACTTTTCCCCGCTGGCACCTTTGTTGTGGCAGCAAAAGCTGGACGTTTGTCTTTTTTGCTCCGGAGGCTGCCGAAAGCGAAAACAGGTGCTTTTGAGGATGGAGTCCGCAGGAAAGCAGAGAGGGCCAAATTGTCTGTGGCATTTGAAAGGGTTCCAGGAGGCAGTGAGAACCAGCATTACTTTTCCCCGCTGGCACCTTTGCTGTGGCAGCAAAAGCTGGACGTTTGTCTTTTTTGCTCCGGAGGCTGCCGAAAGCGAAAACAGGTGCTTTTGAGGATGGAGTCCGCAGGAAAGCAGAGAGGGCCAAATTGTCTGTGGCATTTGAAAGGGTTCCAGGAGGCAGTGAGAACCAGCATTACTTTTCCCCGCTGGCACCTTTGCTGTGGCAGCAAAAGCTGGACGTTTGTCTTTTTTGCTCCGGAGGCTGCCGAAAGCGAAAACAGGTGCTTTTGAGGATGGAGTCCGCAGGAAAGCAGAGAGGGCCAAATTGTCTTTGGCATTTAAAGAGGTTCCAGGAGGCAGTGAGGACCAGCATTACTTTTCCCCGCTGGCTCCTTTGCTGCGGCAGCAAAAGCTGGACGTTTGTCTTTTTACCACCGGAGGGCGCCGAAAGTGAAAAAAGGCGCTTTTGAGGATAGAGTCCGCAGGAAAGCAGAGAGGGCCAAATTGTCTGTGGCATTTGATAGGGTTCCAGGAGGCAGTGAGAACCAGCATTACTTTTCCCCGCTGGCACCTTTGCTGTGGCAGCAAAATCTGGACGTTTGTCTTTTTTGCTCCGGAGGCTGCCGAAAGCGAAAACAGGTGCTTTTGAGGATGGAGTCCGCAGGAAAGCAGAGAGGGCCAAATTGTCTGTGACATTTGAAAGGGTTCCAGGAGGCAGTGAGAACCAGCATTACTTTTCCCCGCTGGCACCTTTGCTGTGGCAGCAAAAGCTGGACGTTTGTCTTTTTTGCTCCGGAGGCTGCCGAAAGCGAAAACAGGTGCTTTTGAGGATGGAGTCCGCAGGAAAGCAGAGAGGGCCAAATTGTCTGTGGCATTTGAAAGGGTTCCAGGAGGCAGTGAGAACCAGCATTACTTTTCCCCGCTGGCACCTTTGCTGCGGCAGCAAAAGCTGGACGTTTGTCTTTTTTGCTCCGGAGGCTGCCGAAAGCGAAAACAGGTGCTTTTGAGGATGGAGTCCGCAGGAAAGCAGAGAGGGCCAAATTGTCTGAGGCATTTGAAGAGGTTCCAGGAAGCAGTGAGAACCAGCATTACTTTTCCCCGCTGGCACCTTTGCTGTAGCAGCAAAAGCTGGACGTTTGTCTTTTTTGCTCCGGAGGCTGCCGAAAGCGAAAACAGGTGCTTTTGAGGATGGAGTCCGCAGGAAAGCAGAGAGGGCCAAATTGTCTGTGGCATTTGAAAGGGTTCCAGGAGGCAGTGAGAACCAGCATTACTTTTCCCCGCTGGCACCTTTGCTGTGGCAGCAAAAGCTGGACGTTTGTCTTTTTTGCTCCGGAGGCTGCCGAAAGCGAAAACAGGTGCTTTTGAGGATGGAGTCCGCAGGAAAGCAGAGAGGGCCAAATTGTCTGTGGCATTTGAAAGGGTTCCAGGAGGCAGTGAGAACCAGCATTACTTTTCCCCGCTGGCACCTTTGCTGTGGCAGCAAAAGCTGGACGTTTGTCTTTTTTGCTCCGGAGGCTGCCGAAAGCGAAAACAGGTGCTTTTGAGGATGGAGTCCGCAGGAAAGCAGAGAGGGCCAAATTGTCTGTGGCATTTGAAAGGGTTCCAGGAGGCAGTGAGAACCAGCATTACTTTTCCCCGCTGGCACCTTTGCTGTGGCAGCAAAAGCTGGACGTTTGTCTTTTTTGCTCCGGAGGCTGCCGAAAGCGAAAACAGGTGCTTTTGAGGATGGAGTCCGCAGGAAAGCAGAGAGGGCCAAATTGTCTTTGGCATTTAAAGAGGTTCCAGGAGGCAGTGAGGACCAGCATTACTTTTCCCCGCTGGCTCCTTTGCTGCGGCAGCAAAAGCTGGACGTTTGTCTTTTTACCACCGGAGGGCGCCGAAAGTGAAAAAAGGCGCTTTTGAGGATAGAGTCCGCAGGAAAGCAGAGAGGGCCAAATTGTCTGTGGCATTTGATAGGGTTCCAGGAGGCAGTGAGAACCAGCATTACTTTTCCCCGCTGGCACCTTTGCTGTGGCAGCAAAATCTGGACGTTTGTCTTTTTTGCTCCGGAGGCTGCCGAAAGCGAAAACAGGTGCTTTTGAGGATGGAGTCCGCAGGAAAGCAGAGAGGGCCAAATTGTCTGTGACATTTGAAAGGGTTCCAGGAGGCAGTGAGAACCAGCATTACTTTTCCCCGCTGGCACCTTTGCTGTGGCAGCAAAAGCTGGACGTTTGTCTTTTTTGCTCCGGAGGCTGCCGAAAGCGAAAACAGGTGCTTTTGAGGATGGAGTCCGCAGGAAAGCAGAGAGGGCCAAATTGTCTGTGGCATTTGAAAGGGTTCCAGGAGGCAGTGAGAACCAGCATTACTTTTCCCCGCTGGCACCTTTGCTGCGGCAGCAAAAGCTGGACGTTTGTCTTTTTTGCTCCGGAGGTTGCCGAAAGCGAAAACAGGTGCTTTTGAGGATGGAGTCCGCAGGAAAGCAGAGAGGGCCAAATTGTCTGAGGCATTTGAAGAGGTTCCAGGAAGCAGTGAGAACCAGCATTACTTTTCCCCGCTGGCACCTTTGCTGTAGCAGCAAAAGCTGGACGTTTGTCTTTTTTGCTCCGGAGGCTGCCGAAAGCGAAAACAGGTGCTTTTGAGGATGGAGTCCGCAGGAAAGCAGAGAGGGCCAAATTGTCTGTGGCATTTGAAAGGGTTCCAGGAGGCAGTGAGAACCAGCATTACTTTTCCCCGCTGGCACCTTTGCTGTGGCAGCAAAAGCTGGACGTTTGTCTTTTTTGCTCCGGAGGCTGCCGAAAGCGAAAACAGCTGCTTTTGAGGATGGAGTTCGCAGGAAAGCAGAGAGGGCCAAATTGTCTGTGGCATTTGAAAGGGTTCCAGGAGGCAGTGAGAACCAGCATTACTTTTCCCCGCTGGCACCTTTGCTGTGGCAGCAAAAGCTGGACGTTTGTCTTTTTTGCTCCGGAGGCTGCCGAAAGCGAAAACAGCTGCTTTTGAGGATGGAGTCCGCAGGAAAGCAGAGAGGGCCAAATTGTCTGTGGCATTTGAAGAGGTTCCAGGAGGCAGTGAGAAGCAGCATTACTTTTCCCCGCTGGCACCTTTGCTGCGGCAGCAAAAGCTGGATGTTTGTCTTTTTACCACCGGATGGCGCCGAAAGTGAAAAAAGGCGCTTTTGAGGATGGAGTCCGCAGGAAAGCAGAGAGGGCCAAATTGTCTGGGGCATTTGAAAGGGTTCCAGGAGGCAGTGAGAACCAGCATTACTTTTCCCCGCTGGCACCTTTGTTGTGGCAGCAAAAGCTGGACGTTTGTCTTTTTTGCTCCGGAGGCTGCCGAAAGCGAAAACAGGTGCTTTTGAGGATGGAGTCCGCAGGAAAGCAGAGAGGGCCAAATTGTCTGTGGCATTTGAAAGGGTTCCAGGATGCAGTGAGAACCAGCATTACTTTTCCCCGCTGGCACCTTTGCTGTGGCAGCAAAAGCTGGACGTTTGTCTTTTTTGCTCCGGAGGTTGCCGAAAGCGAAAACAGGTGCTTTTGAGGATGGAGTCCGCAGGAAAGCAGAGAGGGCCAAATTGTCTGTGGCATTTGAAAGGGTTCCAGGAGGCAGTGAGAACCAGCATTACTTTTCCCCGCTGGCACCTTTGCTGTGGCAGCAAAAGCTGGACGTTTGTCTTTTTTGCTCCGGAGGGCGCCGAAATAGAAAATAGGTTCTTTTGAGGATGGAGTCCGCAGGAAAGCAGAGAGGGCCAAATTGTCTGTGGCATTTGAAAGGGTTCCAGGAGGCAGTGAGAACCAGCATTACTTTTCCCCGCTGGCACCTTTGCTGTGGCAGCAAAAGCTGGACGTTTGTCTTTTTTGCTCCGGAGGGCGCCGAAAGCGAAAATAGGTTCTTTTGAGGATGGAGTCCGCAGGAAAGCAGAGAGGGCCAAATTGTCTGGGGCATTTGAAAGGGTTCCAGGAGGCAGTGAGAACCAGCATTACTTTTCCCCGCTGGCACCTTTGCTGTGGCAGCAAAAGCTGGACGTTTGTCTTTTTTGCTCCGGAGGCTGCCGAAAGCGAAAACAGGTGCTTTTGAGGATGGAGTCCGCAGGAAAGCAGAGAGGGCCAAATTGTCTGTGGCATTTGAAAGGGTTCCAGGAGGCAGTGAGAACGAGCATTACTTTTCCCCGCTGGCACCTTTGCTGTGGCAGCAAAAGCTGGACGTTTGTCTTTTTTGCTCCGGAGGCTGCCGAAAGCGAAAATAGGTTTTTTTGAGGATGGAGTCCGCACGAAAGCAGAGAGGGCCAAATTGTCTGTGGCATTTGAAAGGGTTCCAGGAGGCAGTGAGAACCAGCATTACTTTTCCCCGCTGGCACCTTTGCTGTGGCAGCAAAAGCTGGACGTTTGTCTTTTTTGCTCCGGAGGCTGCCGAAAGCGAAAACAGGTGCTTTTGATGATGGAGTCCGCAGGAAAGCAGAGAGGGCCAAATTGTCTTTGGCATTTAAAGAGGTTCCAGGAGGCAGTGAGGACCAGCATTACTTTTCCCCGCTGGCACCTTTGCTGCGGCAGCAAAAGCTGGACGTTTGTCTTTTAACCACCGGAGGGCGCCGAAAGCAAAAATAGGTTCTTTTGAGGATGGAGTCCGCAGGAAAGCAGAGAGGGCCAAATTGTCTGTGGCATTTGATAGGGTTCCAGGAGGCAGTGAGAACCAGCATTACTTTTCCCCGCTGGCACCTTTGCTGTGGCAGCAAAAGCTGGACGTTTGTCTTTTTTGCTCCGGAGGTTGCCGAAAGCGAAAACAGGTGCTTTTGAGGATGGAGTCCGCAGGAAAGCAGAGAGGGCCAAATTGTCTGAGGCATTAGAAGAGGTTCCAGGAGGCAGTGAGAACCAGCATTACTTTTCCCCGCTGGCACCTTTGCTGTAGCAGCAAAAGCTGGACGTTTGTCTTTTTTGCTCCGGAGGCTGCTGAAAGGGAAAACAGGTGCTTTTGAGGATGGAGTCCGCAGGAAAGCAGAGAGGGCCAAATTGTCTTTGGCATTTAAAGAGGTTCCAGGAGGCAGTGAGGACCAGCATTACTTTTCCCCGTTGCACCTTTGCTGCGGCAGCAAAAGCTGGACGTTTGTCTTTTTACCACCGGAGGGCGCCGAAAGTGAAAAAAGGCGCTTTTGAGGATAGAGTCCGCAGGAAAGCAGAGAGGGCCAAATTGTCTGGGGCATTTGAAAGGGTTCCAGGAGGCAGTGAGAACCAGCATTACTTTTCCCCGCTGGCACCTTTGCTGTGGCAGCAAAAGCTGGACGTTTGTCTTTTTTGCTCCGGAGGGCGCCGAAAGCAAAAATAGGTTCTTTTGAGGATGGAGTCCGCAGGAAAGCAGAGAGGGCCAAATTGTCTGTGGCATTTGAAAGGGTTCCAGGAGGCAGTGAGAACCAGCATTACTTTTCCCCGCTGGCACCTTTGCTGTGGCAGCAAAAGCTGGACGTTTGTCTTTTTTGCTCCGGAGGCTGCCGAAAGCGAAAACAGGTGCTTTTGAGGATGGAGTCCGCAGGAAAGCAGAGAGGGCCAAATTGTCTGTGGCATTTGAAAGGGTTCCAGGAGGCAGTGAGAACCAGCATTACTTTTCCCCGCTGGCAACTTTGCTGTGGCAGCAAAAGCTGGACGTTTGTCTTTTTTGCTCCGGAGGCTGCCGAAAGCGAAAACAGGTGCTTTTGAGGATGGAGTCCGCAGGAAAGCAGAGAGGGCCAAATTGTCTTTGGCATTTAAAGAGGTTCCAGGAGGCAGTGAGGACCAGCATTACTTTTCCCCGCTGGCACCTTTGTTGCGGCAGCAAAAGCTGGACGTTTGTCTTTTTACCACCGGAAGGCGCCGAAAGTGAAAAAAGGCGCTTTTGAGGATAGAGTCCGCAGGAAAGCAGAGAGGGCCAAATTGTCTGTGGCATTTGATAGGGTTCCAGGAGGCAGTGAGAACCAGCATTACTTTTCCCCGCTGGCACCTTTGCTGTGGCAGCAAAAGCTGGACGTTTGTCTTTTTTGCTCCGGAGGCTGCCGAAAGCGAAAACAGGTGCTTTTGAGGATGGAGTCCGCAGGAAAGCAGAGAGGGCCAAATTGTCTGTGGCATTTGAAAGGGTTCCAGGAGGCAGTGAGAACCAGCATTACTTTTCCCCGCTGGCACCTTTGCTGTGGCAGCAAAAGCTGGACGTTTGTCTTTTTTGCTCCGGAGGCTGCCGAAAGCGAAAACAGGTGCTTTTGAGGATGGAGTCCGCAGGAAAGCAGAGAGGGCCAAATTGTCTGTGGCATTTGAAAGGGTTCCAGGAGGCAGTGAGGACCAGCATTACTTTTCCCCGCTGGCACCTTTGCTGTGGCAGCAAAAACTGGACGTTTGTCTTTTTACCACCGGAGGGCGCCGAAAGTGAAAAAAGGCGCTTTTGAGGATAGAGTCCGCAGGAAAGCAGAGAGGGCCAAATTGTCTGTGGCATTTGAAAGGGTTCCAGGAGGCAGTGAGAACCAGCATTACTTTTCCCCGCTGGCACCTTTGCTGTGGCAGCAAAAGCTGGACGTTTGTCTTATTTGCTCCGGAGGCTGCGGAAAGCGAAAACAGCTGCTTTTGAGGATGGAGTCCGCAGGAAAGCAGAGAGGGCCAAATTGTCTGTGGCATTTGAAGAGGTTCCAGGAGGCAGTGAGAAGCAGCATTACTTTTCCCCGCTGGTACCTTTGCTGTGGCAGCAAAAGCTGGACGTTTGTCTTTTTTGCTCCTGAGGTTGCCGAAAGCGAAAACAGGTGCTTTTGAGGATGGAGTCCGCAGGAAAGCAGAGAGGGCCAAATTGTCTGTGGCATTTGAAAGGGTTCCAGGAGGCAGTGAGAACGAGCATTACTTTTCCCCGCTGGCACCTTTGCTGTGGCAGCAAAAGCTGGACGTTTGTCTTTTTTGCTCTGGAGGCTGCCGAAAGCGAAAATAGGTTCTTTTGAGGATGGAGTCCGCAGGAAAGCAGAGAGGACCAAATTGTCTGGGCATTTGAAAGGGTTCCAGGAGGCAGTGAGAACCAGCATTACTTTTCCCCGCTGGCACCTTTGCTGTGGCAGCAAAAGCTGGACGTTTGTCTTTTTTGCTCCGGAGGCTGCCGAAAGCGAAAACAGGTGCTTTT
>NW_028128943.1:0-8366 GCF_965231255.1 Vanellus vanellus | reverse complement strand
CCCTGGGACCCCCCCCTCATAACCCTTGGGACCCCCATAACTCCCCGGGACCCCCCCAGAGCCCCCCCGGAACCTCCCCATAGCCCTTGGGACCCCCATAACCCCCCCAGAGCCCCCCGGGACCCCCAATAACCCATCGGACCCCATAACCACCTGGGAACCCCCATATCCCCCCGAGGACCCCCCCAGAGCCCCCCGGGACCCCCCATAACCCCTGGGACCCCCATAACCCCCCTGGAACCCCTCATAACCTCCCAATAACCCCCCCACGGAACACCCCCAGGACCTCCCGCAACTCCCAGGGACCCCCCTGTGCCCCCTCCCCCCACCCCGGGACCCCCCCCCGTGTCCCGTCCCCCCCCCATTCCCCAAACCGGGCGCCCTCCAGGACCCCCCGTACCCCCCCCCCCCCCACCCCGTATCCCCAGTGGTGGTCCAGTTCGTGGTGGGTGACACTCCTTTTATTGGGGTGTGGGGGGGGTGATGCCCCCATCGCCGGGGGGTGACAGTGCCCCCCCCCCCGGAGGTGACACCCACGTCCCCACAGTGGCCCGAAACGCCCCAAAGCGTTGGAGGAGGGGGACCTGGAGGGTCCCGGGGACGACGTCTTCTACCCCGGGCCGGGGCGGTCCCCCGCGCCCGGCAGCAGCCAGGGGCCGTGGGGGGGGGACGTGGACACCGGTGGGTGACACGGGGGGGGGACACACACACATGGGAGGGGGGGGATGCCCGGGTGCGGATGGGGATGGGGGAGGGGGGGGACAAATGGATGTGGGGGGGGATTTTGGGGGGAGAATGGGGAGGGGGGGGGGTTGCTTAGGGTTGGGGGGGGTGGTCTGTGCTGGGAGGGCTGGGGGGATGCTGGAGGGGGGGTCTCTGGGGGGGTCTCTGGGGGTCTTTGGGGGCCCGGTGGGGTCTTTGGGGGTCTGGGAGGTCTCTGGGGGGCCCGGGGTGGTCTCAGGGGGTCCGGGAGGGTCTCGGGGGGTCTCTGGGGGCCCGGGGTGGTCTCAGGGGGTCCGGGGGGGTCTCAGGGGGTCTCTGGGGGCTCCTGAGGGTTCTCTGGGTGTCCAGAGGGGTCTCTGGGGGGTCCAGGGGGGATCTCTGGGGGCCCGCAGGGGTCTCGGGGGGGTCACTGGGGGTCCGGGGGGGTCTCTGGGGGTCTGGGGAGACTCTGGGGGTCCGGGGGGGATCTCTGGGGGATCCAGGGGGGATCTATGGGGGTCTGGGGAGGTCTCAGGGGGGGTCTTTGGGGGTCCGGGTGGTCTCTGGAGGTGCGGGGGGGTGTTTGGGGGTGTTCCCAGGGGGCCGTGGAGGTGCTGTGGGGTCCGGGTGCCCCCCCCCGACCCCCCCCCCCCCCCCCCAGGCCCGGCGGCGCTGAAGAAGTCGGGGAAGTTGGATTTCTGCAGCGCTCTGTCGGGACACGGGGCCGCCCCCCGCATGGCCTTCGGCCACCACCCCCTGCCCGTCCTGGCCGGCGTCCGCCCCGGTGAGACCCCCTCCCCCCCGGCACCCCCCCGGCCCTCCCCCCCCCCCCCCCGCACCCCCCGTTGCCTTCCCCCGGCACCCCCAAGCCCCCTGCCCCGCTCCACCCCCCCAATGCCCCAAATAAAGCTCCATGGGACCCCCATCTGGGGGGAGGGGGGCGCGGGGTGGTCCCACGTGGGCACTGGGTGGCACTGGGGGGGGGGCACTGGGGTGGCCGGAGCGGGGATGGGGTGGGGGGTGGGGGGGATGTCCCTGGACACCCGGCTCCTATCCCCCCCTCCCCCCCCAAAAAAAATACCACCAGGGTCCTGGGAGGGTTTTGGGGTCCCGGGAAGGTTTTGGGGACCCGGGAGGGTTTTGGGGTCCCGGGAGGGTTCCGCCCCACCCCACCCCACCCCCCCCCGTGTGCGGCGGCCGCCCCGTGCCGGCGCTGAGGGGTCCCTGCAGGTAGCCCGCGGGCCACCGCCTCGGCGCTGCACTTCCCGTCGGGGTCCCTCCTGCCCCAGTCGAGCCCCTACTTCGCCCACCCCACCATCCGCTACCACCACGGGCAGGACTCCCTCAAGGACTTCGTCCAGTTCGTCTGCGCCGACGGCGCCGCGCAGGGCCCCCAGGTGGGACGGGGACCGGGACGGGGACACCGCGGGGACGGGGACGGGACGGGACAGGGACGGGGACACTGCCGGGACGGGGGATGCGGAGACACCACGGGGACGTGGGGACGCGGGGGGATGTGGGGACACGGTGACATGCGGATGCGGTGACGCTGCGGGGACGCTGGTCCCAGTCGCAGAGGGGACACTGGTTCCAGTCTGAGGCTCGGAGGGGACACTGGTCCCAGTCCCAGAGGGGGACATTGATCCCAGTCCCAGAGGGGGACACTGCTCCCAGTCTGAGGCTCAGAGGGGACACTGGTCCCAGTCCTGGGGGGACACAGGTCCCAGTCTGGAGCTTGGAGGGGACACTGGTCCCAGTCCCAGAGGGGGACACCGATCCCAGTCCCAGAGGGGACACTAGTCCCAGTCTGAGGCTCAGATGGGATACTGGTCCCAGTCCTGGGGGGACATTGGTCCCAGTCCCAGCAGGGACACTGCTCCCAGTCTGAGGCTTGGAGGGGACACTGGTCCCAGTCCCAGAGGGGGACAATGATCCCAGTCCCGGGGGGACACTGGTCCCAGCGCGGCTCCGGAGGGACCGGAGCGGCAACGGGTGCGTCCCTCGGGAGGCGGAGCCTATATGCAAATGAGGCACAGGAGGCGGAGCCTGTGCAGCATAGTTCCCCAGAGGTGGGGATTGTATGCAAATGAGGCCCGGGGAAGGCGGGGCCTGCGCAGGACCGGCCCCCCTGGGGGCGTGGCCGAGAGGCGAGTGAGGCGGGCCAGGAGGTGGAGCCTGTATGCAAATGAGGCAGAGAGGCTGTGCTGGGGTGTGGAGAGGCGTGGCTTTATTCAAATATGCCCCTGCACAGGGGCAGGGCCCGGCATGCAAATACACCGCGGGAGGCGGAGCTTGTATGCAAATAAGCCCTGGCAGCCAGGACGGCCGCGGCGGAGGGGGCGATGGGGACCCCGCGATGGGTTCCCCTCCCCGGGACCCCCCCGGACCCCCCCTCCGCCCCTTCGCTGTGTCCGAGGGCTCCCCCGGAGCAATGTCCCCCCGCGTGCCCCCCTGTGCCGCCGTCCCCTCCCCGTGTCCGTCCCCCCCCCGCCCCGGGGGTCCCGGGGGTCCCGTCACCGTGTTCTCGTTGCAGCCGTGTGGGGCGCAGGGCCGGGCCGGGGGGGCTGCGGGGGCCCCCCTGGCCCGGCCTTTGCCCCTGCCCCCGCCGGAGCCCAAAGCCCCCAGCGGCCCCCAGGGCGGAGCGCCCGCGGCACCCCGTAAGTCCCCTGCGCCCCACTGCGCCCCACTGCGCCCCACTGCACCCCACTGCACCCCACTGCACCTGCAGCCGGGACCTGGGGCGGGGGGGGGTGCAAGGGGTGGAGTGGGGTGAAGTGGGGTGTAGGGGTGCAGCAATGGGGTGCAGTGGGGTCAGCCGTGGGGTGCAGTGGGGCGCAGGGGTGCAGAGCAGTGGGGTGCAATGGGGCGCAGTGGGGTGCAGCAGTGGGGTGCAATGGGGTGCAGTGGGGGAGCAGTGGGGGGGGTGCAGCAGTGGGGTCAGCCATGGGGTGCAGTGGGGCGCAGGGGTGCAGAGCAGTGGGGTGCAAAAGTGGGGTGCAATGGGGCGCAGTGGGGTGCAGCAGTGGGGTGCAGTGGGGCAGTAGTGGGGTGCAACGGGGTGCAGAGGAGTGGGGTGCACAGCAGTGGGGTGCAGCAGTGGGGTGCAGCAGTGGGGTGCAATGGGGCAGCAGTGGGGTGCAATGGGGCGCAATGGGGTGCAGGGGTGAGCAGCCGTGGGGTGCAGTGGGGGGGCAGTGGGGTGCAGTGGGGTGCAGAGGAGTGGGGTGTACAGCAGTGGGGTGCAATGGGGTGCAGTGGGGCAGCAGTGGGGTGCAGTGGGGCGCAGGCGCCAGGCAGGGACCTCGGTGGCCAGTGGCACGAGTGGCAGCGGTGGCCCTGGGGTGGCCCCGGCGGTGGCCCCGGCGGGCGCAGGATGGCACCGGTGACATAGGTGACACCGCGGTGATCCCGGGGAGGGGGGTGGTGTGGGGGGGACAGAGGGTGACGGGGGGTGACGGGGCTGACCCGGGGGGGGGGGTGACACGAGGTGACAGGGTGGCCCAGCCCGGCCCGGCTGCCCGTGCATCATCACCTCCTCCGCATCGCCATCGCCGTCACCGTCCCCCCGTCCCCCCGTCCCCCGTCCCCAACCCCGGGCACGTCGCTCCGTCCCCCACCGGCGCCTCATCCACCCCATTTCCAGTCCCTTTTTCCCCCTTTCTCCATTCCCCCCCCCTCTATTTTTACCCCATTTTCGGTGGGGGGAGGGGAAGGCGGTGGGGGAGGGGCACAGGACCCCTGAGGTCCCTCCTGTCACCGGGGGGGTCCCCTGTGGGGGGACGGGGGGCGTCACCCGCATCATCTCTCCAATTTTCCTTCCGGCTCCATCTTTGGGGGGGGGGGGGGGGTCCCCACAGGTAAGTAGTGATGGGGGGGGAGGGGGGGAGCAGGCACACGCGTGTGACGGTGCACGCGCGGCCTCGCACACGCGTGTGCGTGTGTGTGCGCAGCCGCTGCTCACAGCGGGGGGGTGGGGGGGGGGTGTTGTGTGTGTCCCCCCCCCAGTGGTGGTGGTGGCGGCGGTGTGTGTGGGGGGTGTCCGTGTGTCCGTGTGTCCGCCCCGCCGGCCCCGCGCACACGCGTGTGCGTTGGCACGCCCGGCGCCGGGCTGAGCCCCCTCTCCCCGCAGCATTCGCAGCGTCAGGCGCCGCCGCTGCCCCCCGCCTTGTCGGCCTCGGACCCCGCGACGGCAACTTTCTGACCCTCCCCCAGCAGCAGGTACGGCCCCCCCCGCCCCCGGGGCCCCCCCACATCCCCCTGTGTCCCCCCCACATCCCTGTGACCCCCCCACATCCCTGTGTGTCCCCCCCAATCCCCATGTCCCCCCCAACCCATGTCCCCCCCATCCCTGCGACCCCCCCAAATCCCTGTGTGTGTCCCCCCATCCCTGCGCCCCCCCAATCCGTGTGTCCCCCCAAATCCCTGTGTGTGTCCCCCAATCCCTGAGTCCCCCCAATCCGTGTGTCCCCCCCATCCCTCTGTCCCCCCCCATCCCTCTGTGTCCCCCAAATTCCTCTCTGTGTGCCCCCCCCAATTCCTGGATTCTGCCCCCAAATCCCTGTGCCCCCCCTCCCCCCCCCCCCCCGACCACACCCAAACACCTCCACCCCTCCCTCCCCTGTCACGGGCTAATTAGGCAGTTAATGAGCGGGGCCTGGACACCGCCCCGCCCACTGCCAAACTGGGAGGCACTGGGAGGGACTGGGAGGGACTGGCTCCCCCCCCCCCCCCCCGTTGTCCCCCCTTCCATCTGACCTGTCTGGTTGCTGGGGGCAACGAGATATGACGTCATCGCCAGGCGTTGGCGGGAAACAATGGTGGGGCGGGGCCGTGCCCCCGGCGTCGCCATGGCAACCCCGTCTCTCTCTCTCTCTCTCCCTCCCACCCCCACCACCACCCCCAGGGCCGGAGGGGGTCGCGACCCCCAGCGGGGCTCCCCATTGGCCCCCCAGCGCCGTGGCACGACGCCCGATTGGCTGCCTGCCCTGTGGCGCCGGCCGTTGATTGGCTGGCGCTGGAGCAGGCCGCGGCGCCGGCCCGGAGCCAATGGGCTGGGGAGGAGGGAAAAGCGGGGGGGGGGGGAAACAGGGCTGGCGGCCAATGGGGGGCCTCGGCGGGCTAGCTAAGGCGGCGCCTGATTGGCTGGCACTGCCAGGCGGGAGGGGGAGGAGCCAGCGAGGCGATTGGCTGGCACCGGCGGGCCTTTGGCAGGCTGCGCGGGTCGCTGCGGCGGGAAGGCGCGTCCCCATTGGCCCGCGGCCGGTGGTGCGGTGGTTGGGCAGCCAATGGCGGGGCAGTGCCGCGTCGCTGCGGTCACTCCTGGGTCCTTCCGCCCCCCCGCCCACCCCGTGGCCGCCATGTGCCGCGCGTTGAAGGCCGCGGCCGCCGCCCCAACGCCGGAGACCCCCCCCGGACCCCGCGGCGGGGGGGAGACTCCCCCTCTGCCCTCCCCCGGACCCGGGGGGGGGTGCTGGGTGGTGGGGGAGGGGGGGAAGGGGGGTGAATTGGGGGGGGCCCCCCCTCACTGACCCCCATCTCTCCCCAGTCCTGGTTCCTCTGACGCCGCTCCCCTCCCCCCCCCCGGACGAGGAGAAACCGCCCGGAAAAAAAGGAGAAAAAAAGACAAAAAAAAAAAAACACAACAAAAAACACGCAGCCCCCCCCCCCCCCCCAACCCAACCCCCCGCCCCCCCCTCCCCCCGCCGCCGTCCGTCCCCGGGGGGGGGCCCAAATCCCCCCCCCCTTCCCCCCCCCCCCCCCGACGTGGATGAGGGTTCGGCCTCTCTGATGTGTCCCCCCCACCCCCCCCCCCGACCCCCCCCGGCACAGACGGGGTCACCCCGGACCCCCCCGGGGGGACTTTGGGGCCCCCCCTCCCCCCCCCGGCACAGACGGGGTCATCCCGGACCCCCCCGGGGGGGATTTTGGGCGCCCCTCCCCCTCCAATTTTGGGGGGTGGGGGGGGTTTGAGCCCCCCCCTTACACACACGACCCCCCCCTCCCCCACGCGTGTGCCCCCCCCCCGTCACCAGCACTCGCACACGCACCGCACACGCGTGTGCCCCGGGGGGGGGGGGGAGGGGGGGGCCCCCCCTTGCTGCAGGTCAGCGAGTGGGGCCGGGGGGGGGCTCAAAATACCCTGAATCACCCCAAAACACCCCCCCCCACACCTCCCCCCCCCGGCTTTGGGGTGTCATCCCCATCCCCCCCCTCCTCCTCCTCCCCTCCCCCCCCCCCCCAGCTCATTTTTTTAATTAAGTGCAATTACCCCCCCCCCGGGCGAGGCCCCCCCTTTCCCCCCCCCCCTCTTTTGGGGTCAAACTCCCACATTTCGGGGTCCAACCCCGCTTGGGGTCAAACCCCCCCCTTCTCTTTGCACCCCCTCCCCCCCCCCTCGGGTTTGGGGTCAAACCCCCCCGTTTTGGGTCAGACCCCCCCAGCTGGGGCTCAGCCCCCTTTTTGGGGTGACCCCCCCCCCCCACCCCCCGTTTTTGCCCCAATCTCCCCATTTTAGGGTCAAACCGCCCCATTGGGGGGGGTGGCCCCCCCCTTCTTTTTGGGGTTAAACCCCCACATTTAGGGTCAAACCCCTCCCCCTTTGTTCCCCCCCCCCTTTGGGGTCAAACCCCCCCCCACGGGGTCAACCCTCCTATTTTGGGGTCAAACCCCCCCTTTTCGGGTGTCGTGTCCCCCCCCCCCCTCAGCTCTCCAAGTGCTTTTTTGGGGGAACCCCCCAATTTTCCTTCATTTTGCCTATTGGGGTCTCCCCCCCCTCCTCCCTCCCCCCCCCCCCCCCGGCAAAATTTGTGTTTTTTATTATCGTTTTTGGGTACTTTTGCTCCGGCCCCGCGTTCGGGGGGGGGAGGGGTCACCGGGGGGGGCCCCCAAATTCCCATAACCCGGGGGGAAGGGGGGGGGGGGGAGGGGCACTGCCGGGGGGGAGGGAATTTGGGGCCATTTTGCTCATTTTGGGGGTTTTCTGCACCTTTGGCTGATTTCAGTGTCGGGGGGGGGTGGGATGGGGCCCTCCCCCCACCCCGGGGCAGGTTTTTTTTGGGGGGTGGGGGGTGGTCCCGCCCCCCCCCCCCCCCCCGGCCCCCGGTTTTGGGGTCAGATGGACCAAAATTGCGTTTGCCTTAGACCCCCCCCCCGCGTGCCTCCCCCCCCCCCCCATGGGCCCCCCCAAAATGGGGACAATCATTAGGGGCCCCCCCACCCCTTTTTGGGCCCCCTTCGTGGCCCCCTCCCCCGGGTTTTTGGGAACCCCTCGGGGGGACACCCCCCCCCCACCAGCAATGCCCCCCCCCTTCCCCCCCATTCCCATTTTTGGGGCTCCCCCCAATTTTTGGGGCTCCCCCCCATTTTGGGGCCCCCGTTTTGGGGCCCCCCCACCAGCAATGGGGCTCCCAACATTTGGGGACCCCCCACCAGCAATGGGCCCCTCCCCCCCCCCCCCAAATTTGGGGACCCCCATTTCGAGGGGGGGGGGAGGGGCGCGATGTTGGGGGGCGTCGCTCCCGGGGGGGCCCTCCCCTCCCCCCCCCCCCCCACACCAGCGTTGCACATTTGGGGACACCCCCACCCCCCCCACCCCCCGGTCGCCCCTCACCCCCCCCCCCGCACGTGGTAGTGACGTCATTTCCCGTTGGGGGTGGGTCGGCCCC